>NW_006296226.1:3943078-3951700 GCF_000327345.1 Myotis davidii | reverse complement strand
CAGAGGAAGAACAGCGCGCAAGGCCTCAGAGGCCTAGGCTCAGAACTGGCACACCGGAAGAACATCTGTTCTAATTAGCATATTATACTTTTATTATTATAGAAGATATTTGACAATTTCAATTACAGATACATAAAGAAACATTGTGCCCTGGGCCTCTCATCTTTCTCATTCCTTTCTCTATCCTACTGCCTAAAACAGAGATCCTGCCACCTGAGACCATGAAAATAAGGATCACAACATAGAAATATCAGAGTAATGAGCTGGAAGGTAAGTCCCTGAGGACTTCGTGGGGCACAGCTGCCATATCAGTTCCGAATATTTCACCTCTGTACTTCATTTACTGAAAGAGAAATAAATTTAGTATTATTTTAGAATTTTGTTATTTATATAGCCAAACCTGATATGAACTAATATGCCTGTATACAAGATCTTCCAAAAGACAAACTATTCCACAGAAAAAGTGCCTGATCTCATAGACACACAAACATACATACACACATATATTTACACAAACACACATACACAATTAGATAATTAATTCCTGGAAGAAAAATCCAAAGAGCTCATAAACATCTAAAAAAGTGTGTAATCTCAGCAGTAATCAGAGAACTGTGAATTAAAACAAGAGAGTATTTTTCATGCAGATCAGCAAACACTTTTAAAAAGCAATATATTCATTTCTGTTGAGTATTCAGGATAATGGTCCCTCTCAGGCACTATTATAAATTGCTATAAATTTTCAGAAGGTAAATAGGCAATATCTATTACATTTGAAATGCTTTATCATTTGAGACGGCAAAGCAACACAATTCTACACCACAGAAATAAAAGCAACAATATTCAAGACCACATGTCCAAGAATTCTTACTGTGGCATAATTTGTCAAGGTAAAAAACTGGAAACAATCTGTTAAATCCAAAAGTAGTAGAATATTTGGATAAATCATGGCATTACCTTACTATGAAATATTAGGCAGCTGTTAAAAATGAGTTAAATCTATATATCCTGATCTAGAAGTTTGTTTATGAGATATTGATTAGTGAGAAAAACAAATTACCTATTTTTATATAATGGGTCAACCTATTTTGTGTATGCATGTCTATATAAATTTGTATGAATATGTAAGAAGGTGTGAAAAAATATACCTCAGGCTAACATTGGTTGCCTGGGACTCGGGGTAGTAATGGACATTACTTTTTCTATATTCATCTTTGGATGGTTTTACTTGTTACAATGAGTAGAACTAGGTGTTGCTTTTGTTTTATGTAATTTTAAATTAGTCTTATTAAAAGGTATACATCCAAGAATGCAAAATAATTAATGTCCCTCAATGCAAGATGGACGTCTTTGTAACTGATTATTATTATTTTTATTATATATTTCATTGATTTTTTACAGAGAGGAAGGGAGATAGTTAGAAACAACGATGAGAAACATCGATCAGCCGCCTCCTGCACAGCCCCCACTGGGGATGTGCCCGCAACCCAGGTACATGCCCTTGACCGGAATCGAACCTGGGACCTTTCAGTCCGCAGGCCGATGCTCTATCCACTGAGCCAAACCGGTTACGGCTGTAACTGATTATTGCCAAACATTTAAATCCATATCACTGGAGCAAACTGCACAAACCTGTACAAAACAAAGCAGGTAACTGAGGAGAGTAATGTGGTTTATTGACCGACCTTTCACAATAGTACTTCGTTAATCATTAGTTTTGTAAGACAGCCATGTGTTAGTAAAATAAATACATGCATGTTACTTCTTGCAATCTCCTGGGAAAGAATGTCATGGCTGGCTATGTTATGGAAAGGAAGGCAGGAGTTAAGAAACACAGAGAAAGGAACAATTCCTTTTCTTATCAGATGGGTCGAAAGATTCCCCAATGAGTGTGCGAGTGAGGGCGTGGCTATCAGTCAAGGTTTACAATCCCGAGGCCCGAATTCTTACTTCCGGCCGCTCCTCACATGTTCTTCCGCCATCAAGGCCCAGGCAACACCTAGCCGGACTCCTGAGTCACGCTGGCCTCCACCCTTGTGCTTGATCTTTCCCTGGATCTGTTTGGTTGCCAGAGCCTCTGAATTTCACCTCTGGAACGCTTCTGCCCTTGCCCTCCTCCTGGACCCGTCGCATTTGGCCAGGATGATGGCGTAATGGTGTCGTGGCCGCTACGGAAGAGGCGCAGGCTCCTTCGCCAGGTCTCCCGGACCTTCCCCATCTAACACCCCGTGGCTTCCACCACCTTCTCCACCTGCCCCCGCCTTTGCTCGGTGTGACCTGGATTTTGCTCACCCCCGAGGGCCTCGGCGCTGACCAGGTCCCGCCCTCTGGTGGCCTCCACAAGCCTGGGAACACCAGGAAGGAGCAACCGCTTCCGGAGCCGGAGCCTGAGGGGCGGGCCTGTTCGGGAAGGGCTGGCCAATGGGGACGCTGAGCTCAGGGTCAGAGGTCACAGGTGCTGTGGGCGGACATTTTCTCCGGCGAAGGAAGGTCGGTGGGAAGCTGTTTTAACCTCCGGCAAAAGGTCAGAGAGACTGGAGGGAGAAGGGAGGGAGAGTGTTCTTGATGTGAGGAGAAGGAAAGGTCTCAGGGCGGCAGCTCTGAAATCCCTGGAAAACAGGTTTCTGGGACTGTTTAAATAAGTCACAGGACCTCAGAACCAGCGTCCACTCACCTCATTCGGCGGGAACAGAGGGTGTGAAGGGCACAGAAAGGCCAATAGCACTCCAACCCACTAACTAGAAATTGCCTAGTTTACACAATGTGAGAACGTATTGAATATTGAAATTTCGAATTGCTCTTCTGCGATTTTACTGAAAGTGTCGTTTTTGTGTGACGGAGTGAGGAAGGGGAGAAATCTGATGCTTTAGGTTAGTAGGAGAAGATTCACACTCGCCTGTGTGTGGTCTTACATAATCTCGGAAATTACGTGCATTGTATATATGTACACTTTAAATATATGCGCTTCCGGATTTTTAAATATATTTTTATTGGTTTCAGAGAGGAAGGGAGAGAGAGAGAGAGAGAGAGAGAGAGAGAGAAATAACGATGAGAAAATCATTGGTTTGCTGCGTCCTGCACGCCCCCTACTGGGCTTGAGTCTGCACACCCGGCTGTGCCCTGGCCAGAATCAAATCCTGACCTCCTGGTTCATAGGTCCGTGCTCAACCACTGAGCCGCCCGGCGGGCATGTACAGTTTTTAATTTGTCAATTACACCTCAGTAAAGCTGGGAAGAAAAAATCTTGGGAAACTGTACTTTACCCCCTGGTGCATAAGCACCTGGCCTAATTATTTGTATTTATTTCCATTTTGGCCCAATAAATGCAGGTCAGTAGGTAGCACAGGAGAAATAAAATATTTAAAAACAGTTCAGGAAGAATATTTCAGGAACTGCTGCTGTTCAGAAGTTGGCTATTTTAAAATACATTTTCTCTAACCATGATTTTGCTTATTTCCCCCCCGCCCCCCTTGTCTTTGATTTTAGAAATAAGGCCTATTTATCTTCCTATTCATCCACCACTATAAGATGGATTCCAATATCTGGACTGCAATAAAATTAAATTGCAGCTTAAAGGAATTCTATGAATGTATATAACATGGTGTCTTATTTAAGTACTATATATTTAGATGAGTTTAAATGATTAAGTTCAATACAACAGTAATTATTGTTTAAGGTAGTCAATGGGCATGATGAATCTAAAATAGAAATACTGGAAAATTTAAGAAGTTCGAGGAAGGAAAATTTAAGGTAAATATTGACAATAAACTGAATGGATAAACTATGTAGAGTTCGTTTTTAACTTTTGTTTAACATAGTTTTATTGATTTCAGAGAAGAAGGATGAGAGAGAGATAGAAGCATCTATAATAATAAGAGCATAATATGCTAATTAGACCAGACATCTGAACAACCTTCCAGACTTCCTTCCAGATGACCTTCTGGATGAAGCCGGGGCTGCGAGGGCTGAGCCTCTTGCACAAATTTCGTGCATTGAGCCTCTAGTCAATGATAAGAGAGAATCATTGATTAGCTACCTTCTGCAGTCCCCACACTGGGGACTAAGCCCACAACCTGGGCATGTGCCCTGACCAGGAATCAAACTGTGATCTCCTGGTTCATAGGGTGATGCTCAACCATGGAGCCACACTGGCTGGGCATGTTTATTGCTTTTTAGAAATAGAGGAAGGATGAGGGAGAAAGAGAAACATCCATATAAGAGGGAAACATCAATTGGCTGCCTGCTGCAGGCCCCCTACCGGGGACCAAGACCACAACCTGGGCAAGTGCCCTGACTGGGAACTGAACTGGCAACCCTATGGTGCATGGGAAAACACCCCACCAATTGAGCCACACCAGCCAAGGCAGGCTTTTTATTTTCTAAGACAGCAGAATTTCCCAAATCCTGCTCCACTGCTTCAGCACAGTTTTGCCCTTGGTTATTCAATTTTAAAGTCACTTAAGAAATATGGTTATCCTGAGAAAACTACTCTGTCAATTCTGTAAACTCTAGCCTCTTTTGCAACAAAGCGATCACATTAAATATATTTCGATCTCCCAACTAGAAGTTGAGTGAATTCAACAGTGTGAAAAATTTTATATCAACATATTTATAGATTAGCTATAAGTCTTTAATAAGTATTATGTTCATAATTAATTTTTTTTATCATTCAGAGCCTTTTTTTTTAATGAATGACCGAAGTTTTGTGATTAAGAATGATTTGTCTGTTCCTGGCTTCGCTATTTTACCAGCATTTAATTTTATTTTTATTTTTCCAGGTGTTGAAATTTGTACTGCTTTGAAAGGAAGAAGAATGTTTTCAATGTTCAAATATTGTGCAATAGACTATTTATACGAGGTAGGGTGTTACTGGGTCACCACC
Source organism: Myotis davidii (assembly GCF_000327345.1). NCBI lineage: Eukaryota > Metazoa > Chordata > Mammalia > Chiroptera > Vespertilionidae > Myotis > Myotis davidii. Next base: position 3,946,818 of record NW_006296226.1, on the reverse strand, counting down.
TTCTTACTAAGAATTGTGATATAAACAGTGCTATCTGCATTCACAACATGATTATGAACATTTTGCAGTTGTCCTTGGATTCATCCTCAGTCTAGTTGCTTTGAGATTTACTTAAAATTACTTTTTACTTTTAATATACCTTAAAAATGGCAGTTTGGGAAAAATAATTGACAATATAACATGAAATTACAACTCTTAGGGGGGAAAAAAGGAAACTTGGCAAGTTTGGGCTGCTTTTATGAATAATCTTGAGTAATCTTTATTGAAAGGAGGGGGAGGGAAAGACAATCTCAGTTATCTTTATGATAAAATAACAGTATTGACCACTTACTATGGGCCAGGTACATTGTTTGTTTGGTGGGTTATATCATTTGATCATTTGCTCTTGTGATAGATTATGTAATTTGATCATCATAACTACTTGAGGTAGATACTATTATTATAAAGGTTGTACAATGTTAAAGGTTAGGAAACTAATGTCTAGAGAAGTCAAATAGTTTGTACAAAGCTGAGAGTCAACCAAGGCACATGGTTAAGAACTAACTGGAATACTTGTCATACAACAGTTCACTGTTCTTATGATCTTAATTCACAAGTTAAAATTTTGGGTTTTTTTATAACCTTGACCCCATCTACCAGGAAAAAAAATTATTCCAGTATAACCAAAATTGTCTTACATTTTACAGAAAATAAAGGCATCTTCAGATTTTATTACTCCTTCATAAGTGAGGGAGGCAAATGTGTCATTATAACATATAGATGGTAAGAAATCAGAGATCATTGTTCTAAAATATATTTATGAATATACTAGAAACCCAATGCACAGATTCGTGCACCAGTGGGGTCCCTTGGCCTGGCCAGCGGAGATCAGGCTGAAACTGACTCTCTGACATCCCCCAAAGGGTCCCAGATTGTGAGAGGGTGCAGGCCAGGCCGAGGGACCCCAATGATGCACAATTGGGGCTGGGAGGGACCACGGAAGGGCTCTAGGGTGTGTCCAGCCCATCTTGCCCTGTCCTGATTGGCCGAACCCCAACAGCAAGCTAACCTACCAGTTGGAGCATCTGCCCCCTGGTGGTTAGTGTGCATCACAGCAACTGGTCAAACAGACAGTCGGACACTTAGCATATTAGGCTTTTATTATATAGGATTGGCCACTTGCAAAATTAGTCTATACCAGCCGTGGGCAAACTAGGGCCCGCGGGCCGGAACCGGCCCGTTTGAAATGAATAAAACTATTGAAAAAAAAGACCGTACCATTTTATGTAATGATGTTTACTTTGAATTTATATTAGTTCACACAAACACTCCATCCATGCTTTTGTTCCGGCCCTCCAGTCCAGTTTAAGAACCCATTGTGGCCCTCGAGTCAAAAAGTTTGCCACCCCTGGTCTATACTCAAACATCTTCAAACTTTAATCTTGCCCATAGTACCTTAATTTCTTGTTCAAATACAGTACAAATATGATACTAATAAATGGCAACTCTTACAAAAAATGCAGGATTTTGTAGAATTCATGAAAACAGTGCTGAAGAACTACTCAAAAGCAGGTAAACCTTTTATCAAATGAGGATCTTGCAAAATTATATCAGTTAACAAGCAAAAAGAAGAGAATGGTTTGAATATCAGAGTCAGAGATACCTTGGAAAAATTTGACTAAATCCTCAAATATTTTCTAAAAATATCTTTTTATGATCAAAGGTGAAGTAATGACTAATATCATGCACATCTTCACTTAACACAGTTTGTCGGGAAATTATGACAAAACTATTATAATTATAAACAAAATTTTGTTAGGTATAAAATTTATAAAGTTTTGGGGTTTTGTTAGATAAAGTTCCAATCGAGCTGTTTTTCCTTCTTACTGTGAACCTTTGATTCTCATATAAATTAACTGATCTTTTCTTTGTGCCATTTATTCTTGGATAATGAGGATCTGTTATTTAATATGTTTTAACACCTTCAGCAAACATAAAACTCTTGGGGAATTATGCACGAAACAATCATTTGTTCAACTTCCTAAAATAATGAACTCTGTGGGAAGTTGAGAATCATTGAGGGATAACTTTGTAAAGGAGCTGTTGCTTAAGACAAGCCTTGAAAGACGAATAGGTTGTTGATAGAGTAGAGTAGTGGGGCATTTTTCAGAGGCAAACAATAACCATGGTGTGCCTGGTAAGGAAGTGACTGCTAAAAGTTAAGGGAGGTAATAAGGAGACAAGTCTATTTATTTATTTTTTATTTTTTTAATTAAATATTTATTGTTCAGATTATTACATTTGTTCCTCTTTTATTTCCCCCATAACTCCCCTCCTTCCAGTTCCCACCCTACCCTCCTCCCTCACTCCCGACCTACTGTCCTCATCCATAGGTGCACGATATTTGTCCAGGGAGACAAGTCTATTTAAAGAGAACCGTTAGTATTAGAGAGTAATGGGAGATAAAACAGGAAAGTAAAGGCAGAATGGAATTACAGAGAACTTCGATTTACAAGTTTGCTTAGCTGATTTAACATTCTTTTAAAGAACTAGCTTTATTTATTAGAGGTTTTTTAAAAAATATATTTTATTGATTTTTTACAGAGAGGAAAGGAGAGGGATAGAGAGTTAGAAACATCGATCAGCTGCCTCTTGCACACCCCCTACTGGGGATGTGCCTGCAACCAAGGTACATGTCCTTGACCAGAATCGAACCTGGGACCCTTCAGTCTGCAGGCTGACGCTCTATCCACTGAGCCGAACCGGTCAGGGCTATTAGAGTTTTTAAAATTAGAAAAACATTTGATGGTTCTCACAAGTGAAATAATGCAAAGACATAGAAGAAAAACATTAAGACAGCTATGTTTTACTAAGTGAAAAAAAAACACATTGCTAAATGGTATGTAAATAATGTGATCCCATTTTTTTGTCAGACACACTACACACACACACATATTTTGGCCTAACCTGGAAAAAAAGACTGTGGGAAACTATACCAAACTATTACTGATATTACCAGGGACCTTGATTTTCTCAGTATGTGGTTCTGTGTTATTTTATATTTTATAATGAGCATATATTACCTTTAAATAAAAATAACATACATTTAGCCCAGCTGGTATGGCTCAGTTGGTTGAGCATCATCCCATGCACCAGGAAGTCACTGGTTCAATTCCAGGTCAGGGCACATGCCTGGGTTGCAGGTTCGATCCCCAGTAGGGGACGTGCAGGAGGCAGCCAATCAATGTTTCTCCCTCATTGATGTTTCTATCTCTCTGTCCCTCTCTCTTCCTCTCTCTGAAATAAATAAAAACATATATATATATTTTAAAGCAGTGGTTATCTGGGGATTTTTTTTAAAACCATATATTTTAAAGAATAGAGAATTTAATATTCTGAATATTGATAAATATGTTAAATATATTTAATATATTAAAATATTTTATAATCTTGCTTTCTTACATAGAATGTAGTTAGAAAGAAATTTTGCAGAGATGCTTTATTGCTTCGAATCCCTTCATGTTTATATCAAGATGGAAATCATTATGCAGAAGTTACTGATCATAAATTTAGGAGGCCATGGACAAGAGGTATGTTTTACTTTTATTTCTTAATAATCTATTTTATTTTATTTTATTTTATTAATTTTTTTAAGAAGCTCTTTAGATGAAGCCAGGATCCTGTTCTCCCTCCTTGGAAGGGACCTGCATGGAAACTTTTGGACTCATCCCAAAAGGCAGAGGATGCAGCTCCTGGGCAGC
>NW_006296226.1:3936443-3943050 GCF_000327345.1 Myotis davidii | reverse complement strand
TCACTGTTGAAAAAATTTATCTCTGGAAAGTTTTATTTATTCATATTACAAGTGAATGTTTTCTTTTTTTTTTTTTATAATCACAATTTTTTTAATATATTTTATTGATTTTTTACAGAGAGGAAGGGAGAGAGGTAGAGAGTTAGAAACATCGATCAGCTGCCTCTTGCACATCTCCTACTGGGGATGTGCCTGCAACCCAGGTACATGCCCTTGACCGGAATCGAACCTGGGACCTTTCAGTCCGCAGGCCGATGCTCTATTCACTGAGCCAAACCGGTTTCGGCATTAATAATCTATTTGAAAAATTATTTTAGAGGTTAGCACAGTAAATTAAGAAATACAGTGCTTTTCTTATTAAATAAAACACATTGAACTTATTTATTTGGGTGGCAAACTAAGGAATTGAAAATCTTATTCTAGAAATGAATAAAGGATAAGACAATAGTTAATGTGATAGGAAATTTTAGGAGTAGAGAGTGCTATTTCTGAATATGGTTAGGGAAGGACTTCTATGAAGAGGTGGACATTTGAGTTGAGATCAGAATGATGAAAAGGCAGTAACCATAAAAAGATGGAGAGAAGCCTTTCAAGCAAATGTAAAGTTCCTGACTAGGGATAAACTTGATGTGTGTAAGGACCAGAAAATTAGGCCATTGTGACTGGCTCATGAAAACGGAGATCTGAGAAGTAGGCATCCCTAAAAGATATAAGGCTTTGAAGCTCATAATATGGGGTTTGTTTATAGTACGGCTAATATGGTAAGTCATTGAAGAGTTTTAGGACAGGGAGTGACATAACCTGATTTAAGCTTTAGAAAAATTATTCTAGTTGTCTAGAGGATGGAAGGGATAGTGATTGGGAGGCAAGAGTTGAAGACAGGAGAGTCAATCTAAAGTTATTTTAAGTGGTTCACAATCTAGACCAGTGATGGCGAACCTATGACACACGTGTCAGAGGTGACACGTGAACTCGTTTTTTTGGTTGATTTTTCTTTGTTAAATGGCATTTAAATATATAAAATAAATATCAAAAATATACATCTTTGTTTTACTGTGGTTGCAAATGTCAAAAAACTTCTATATGTGACACCGCACCAGAGTTAAGTTAGGGTTTTTCAAAATGCTGACACGCCACGCTCAAAAGGTTCGCCATCACTGATCTAGACTATCAGGTGAATCTATACATAAAAGATGATGGTGGCTTGGACTAGCTTATCATAATGGATATGTGAGAAGTCGTTGAAAATGGGTTTACTTTAGAAGTCTAATCCATAGTGTGAGGGTTAAAAAAGTGTAAGATTCAAAAATTTATTTTAGGTTTCAGACCTGAGCAACTGGGTGGATGGCAGTGTTATTTCCTAAGGTCGGAAAAGGCTCATAGGGAAGCCAATTTGTATCTCATAGGCTGCAATCAATAGCTCTACTTTCACCAGATTAAAATGCCTATTATGCATCTAAATGGAGACATCAAGAAGGCAATTGATTATATTAATCTTGAGCACAGCTAGAGCTTCAGATTGGAGTCATTGATATGTAAATTGCACATAAACTCGTGGAACTGGATGACATCACTGAAAGCATGAGTATAGATGGAACAGAGAGCCTAGGACAGCGCCTTGGAACATTCCAACAGTTAAAAGGCTGATGAAGAAAGGAATCACTTAAGACAAGTGAAAAAGGAAACCCAAATAAGTGTAGTGGTGTAGAACTCTAAAGAAGAAGATGTTTCAAGAAAGAAGTAGTCAAAAACATTGGTCCCTGTTAAAAGGTCAAGTAAGATGATGATAGTGAGTTGACCATTAGCTTGACTAAATTTAGGGCATTGCTGACCTCGGTAAGAGAGATTTCACTAGAATATTGGGTAAGAAAGCCCAATATAATTAGAGTATGTTGAGAAGAGAATGAGAACTGGATGTGACGTGGTAAAGACAGACAACTCTTCTGAGGAATTTTGCTATGAAGCAAAGTAGAAAAGGGAGAAGTGAGGTACAGAGCATGTTTTTGTTTTCTTGTTTTTTTAATGTGTGATTTAAAAAATATGTGTGTGATAAGGAAAGAGACTATAAAATATTTGCCAGTGGAAATTATCTTGGTAAAAAGAGAGAAAAGAATGATGTAGGAAAGAAAAAAGGATAACTTAATAAAAGGGGGTAGTATCAAGAGCACGATTGGAGGAGTTGGTATGAAGAGGGAGGGTAGTTCTTCCATTGTGATGGATAGGAAGGCAGGGTTTGTAGGGACTAAGCCACTGAGATGGTAGAGTTGGTGGTGAAAGACAAGGTGGTTCTTGATTTATATCAATTTTCTATGTTGAAGCAAGGCCATAGACTGAGAGTTGGTAAGGGAATGAGTATTGAAAATTCAAGGGGAGAAGTGTTAAATAGTTAGTTGCCTTCAAAAATGAGAAAGCCAGTTTTATTAGGAAGTTATATTATTATCATCTGTCAACATTGGATGCCCTTTTGAAATTTATGATCATAATTTCAAATGAGTTCATTTGGCATGGCTGGGAGACTTTTCCCCCAATAATTTTCAGCTGCTCTAGAGTACTTACACAAAGTGGAGAGTTGGGGAAAACCTTGTAAGTTAGTACAAGAGAAAAAGAGGCAACTGAAGAGTCTTTCAAGGAAGTGGTAATGGGGCTGCCATGGAACCTAAACTGAGAAAGGAATTGAGGATATGAGAGAGGATGAACACTACAAAAACGGAAAGGTCAATGGATTGAAGGTCTCAATCGGGTTGCAATAGCTTTTATCAAACTGTTTTTCTAAAAGTGCAGAAGGGAAAAAATTAGTTTATAATTTCTTCCTACTTATTTTCCTTTTCATCTTTTAAAAAAATATTAACACTCGAAATTTATTAGGCTCTTATAATATTTCAGGTACTGTTCTAAAGCAAATTACATTTAATGTCTCATCACATTTAATTTTTATAAAAACACTATGAAAAAGCCATTACTATTTCTAATTTGTAGATAAGGAAACTGAGGTACAAAGAGGCTAAGAGATTTATCCAAGATCATATAGTTAATAAGTACCAGTACAAGTATTAAAAACCAGGCAGAGTGATTCTAGAACTTGTACTCTGCATAAAAGATTTCCACTAAACTTTCATATTTTTTCAGTGAGGCACAGACTCAAATGTTGAGTGATTTGTTCAAGATAACAAAACTAGTAAGAAGTAACACTGGTAGTAAAATACAGGTCATTTGACTCTTCCTTTACTCAGTTGCTTTATTTGATATTAGTATATGACACAGCTCCTGTCCTTAAGGAACCAAGGATCTAACTTGAGAGACAAGTATAGATACATACAATTTTAATATGTGACTGAATATGATTAAGTACCAGAGGGAGTACTGCTGACAATATTACTGCCCTTCATGGCGAATACATTAGAGTGAGTTGGAATGGTTAATAAAGGCTTTATGAGGTGTAATGTGAGCTGTTGAACAGCATGACCTGGGAGGATAGTGTGTATAAGCAAAAGAGAGGCTGTAAAAATAGGATGGTATCTTCTGGTGATATTGTTCTGACTGTCATTGAAGGATTTGGGTGAGGGTGGGGGTTGTAGTAATGAGAATAATTGTTTGAATATTTGGAATCTGGTATGACTTTGGGGGAAACTACATGATGTACAAATAAAAGTAACACCATAATGTAAAAGTTGAATGTTTGGCTTCCTTGTATTAAGTGTAAAAGAAAATTCTGGAAGCTAATGTTTACCATTCTCCTTTCTAGTCTCAGCTGTTTCAGTTTGGGGAATGACTGATAGCTCAATCTTGGACCAATGGAAAGCAAGCATTGGGGAGGAATTCCTTGAGAAGTATGTGTCCTTAACCTCAAATTTTCCTTTTACATCTAGAAGTTAAACAGTAAGTCCTCAAGACAACCAAAGAGAGAAGATCCTTTCCTTTATATCCTCACATATCTTCTTCTTTTTTTATTTTTGGTTATTAATCCTCACCGAGGATATTTTTCCATTGATCTTTGAGAGAGGTAAAGACAGAGAGAAACATCGATGTGAGAGAAACACATAGGTTGGTTGCCTCACTCCTGCCCTGACCACTGATAGCTCAATCTTGGACCAATGGAAAGCAAGCATTGGGGAGGAATTCCTTGAGAAGTATGTGTCCTTAACCTCAAATTTTCCTTTTACATCTAGAAGTTAAACAGTAAGTCCTCAAGACAACCAAAGAGAGAAGATCCTTTCCTTTATATCCTCACATATCTTCTTCTTTTTTTATTTTTGGTTATTAATCCTCACCGAGGATATTTTTCCATTGATCTTTGAGAGAGGTAAAGACAGAGAGAAACATCGATGTGAGAGAAACACATAGGTTGGTTGCCTCACTCCTGCCCTGACCAGGGCCTGGGCTGGAGAGGAGCCTGCAACCAAGTCCTTGACCAGAATCGAACCCAGGAACAATGCTCTATCCATGAATCAAACCATCTCAGGCAGATCTTCTCTTATCAGAAGAAAAAGCCTTAATCTGACCACAAAAGTGAGGTTAATAGAAGTGACTTATATCCTCTTTTTATCCTTCCCTCATTTGTCATATATTAACTGTTCTCTATGCATTTGTGTTACAAAGACAGACAGAAATAAAGCAAACATTATTATGCTTTTATTCAATAAGTATGCTTTGTGTAGAAAGTGTATATAGAAAATTCTTTATATTAAGAACAGTCTTTTCTCCTGTAGATGTAAGGCTGTTTTCTAACATACCTTGTCAAAATGTTATTTATTACTAGAGGCCCAGTGCACAAATTCGTGCATGGGTGGGGTCCCTCTGGGTGGCCTGCAGGGATGGGTCCGAAACCTGCAATCCAACACCACCTGCAGCTCCTACCTGCCACTCCTGCTCATCCCAGCCTTACTGTACCGGCTGTGGGCTGGTGCCCAACCTATATTGAGTAACCAGATATAAGATGATCTCTTCACTCTGTGGGTCAGATTGGTAGGGCTGTGCATTTATAAGCAAGAGAGATCAGCTTCACAAAGAAGTAGGAATTGAGCTTGAGCTGGACATTGAAGGAGAAAACTACTTGGAAGCATTTTAGGCAGAGGAGACAGCATGTCTGAAGGCACAGAAGCAGGAATATGATATAAGTACTTAGCAAAAGCAATGATCAGGCTACCTTGGCTCAAACCAAAGATTCATGTGTGAGAGAAATGAGAGGCCCTACAGGAAGGGACACCCCACCATATCTGACCTTCCATTCATTTTGCAGTGCCAATATATAGTCCATGGCAAAGCAGGTTGAACCTATGGCACTACCTAGAATAAGATTTACATTTCTCAACCTCCCTGTAGCCAAACCTAGCCATTTGACCCAAGTTCTTGGCAGTGGGATAGAAGCAAAAGAGGCTTTTGCAATTTCTGGGGCATGTCCTTAAAAGGAAGTGGCATGTTTTTCTCCTTCAGTTTTCTCCTTCCTGATGCTGGAATACAGATGTAATGACTGGTTCCAGCAACCACCTTGGACCATACTGACAAGAATTAAATCTAGGCATGGCAGAGTCGAACAGAAGGGGCCTCAGTCCCTGACCAATGGTAGAATTGCCATGCTAGCCATGAACTTCAAATCTCCAGACGTTTTGTGTGTGTTTAAGCCACTATTGAGTTCAATTTTTGTCTCATGCAGTAAAATTTAATTTTTTAATAGACTATTTTTTATAGTAGGTTTTGGTTCACAGCAAAGTTGAGCAGTAGGTACAGAGAAAATGATTCAGGAGCCACTGCTAATGGAACTTAAGAATAAAATCCTGATCATTAGCACAACCTAGATTTCCTAAATCTTGCTTTTCCTCTGTCTCACCTCTCTTTGTTTCTTGTTTCTATTTTTGTTACTTCTTAATATTGATTGTAAGGCCTCAATTATTTTACTTTTACTAATTAGTTGGCATACTATGTCTTAATATATATGGGCATTTTTTGCCATGCATATCTTGAGAAAGCAATTAGACAAGTACACAAAGATATCCCTTGCATTATAATAGCAAACAACTAAGCAAATTTAAATTTTCAACAGGGAACTGGTTGAATAAATTATGATTTACCAATATAATTGGATCCTGTTCATCCATTCAAAAATGAAGTAAATGTACATTGATTGACATATAAATGTACTCATGCTTTACTGTTTAGCAGAAGAACAGGTTACAGAATACTATGTACATGAATCCACTTTGGTTTAGAAATATTCAACATAGCCCATGGACACAGACAATAGGGTGGTGAAGACCTGGGGGCATGGGTAGGGACTGGGTAGAGAAGGGTAAAAAGCGGGGAATGGGAGACATCTGTAATATTGTCACTAATACTAGTAAATATCCTATCTAATAAAAGAGAAACATGGTAATTAGCCGTACCTCTGCTACCCTTCCCATTGGCTAATCAGGGCGATATGCAAATTAACTGCCAGCCAAAATGGCGGCTGGCAGCCAGGCAGCTTGAAACTAACATGAGGCTTGCTTGCTTCAGTGATGGAGGACTCCAACGTTCCCCGCCTGCCGCTGCTGGCCTCTGAGCTACAACTCTAAAACTATGTAACAAATATAGAAGCTAAACAAAACCCCAGAAGCCTGCTTTAGTCCGCCAG
>NW_006296226.1:3922047-3935563 GCF_000327345.1 Myotis davidii | reverse complement strand
CGCCCCCCCCCCCCGAGTACACAAATTTTTGTGCACCAGGCCTCTAGTTCTATATAATAAAAGCCTAAAATGCAAATCAACTGAACGGTGTTATGACCAGTTGCTATGATGCTCACTGACCACCAGGGGGCAGACACTCAATGCAGGAGCTGCCCCCAGCCCACAGGCCCCGACTGGCGGTGGTGGCAGGGGTGGGACTGGCGAGGGGGCAGCACCATGCCAGCCAAGGCGGGTGCCAGCAGGGGGCCCCAATTGCTCCACTAGTCACCCCACAGATAAGCCCTCATCGTCGGCCAGGACTAGGGACCTTACCCATGCATGAATTTTGTGCACCGGGCCTCTAATGTATATAATAAAACTATTAAAAGTAACTACAAAAACACATATTTTTAAAATTTATTTCTTAAGTGGTGGGGCTATGGGTAATTTTTCTCTGTATTTGTTGAAATTTGGTATTTTTTTTCTACAATGAATATATGCTATTTGTTAACAAAGATGTTTTAAAATAGGACATACATAAAATCAGTAATTTTACAATCTCATAGAAAAACAGTTACAGGAATGGTGACTCAGATTAACTCTGAATTTGAAGAAATTGTTCCAAGTTCAAACCCAAACTCCCAAACTGAAGTCGATGAAGCCATCTTACACACTCAGAAGGACTACACTGAAGTCTTTACACCTGTTAGCTGTTTAGAAAAATGTCCAGCATTTCAAGCACAGAACCAAGGTAAAACATTTATTTCCATTGTTTTAAAATATTTCTTACTAATATTCAGATTTATCCCAGTGAATTTTGTTTTATTAGATTAAAATTTTTATTTTATTGAAAATATCCATCTGCAAAATTATAATTCTAAGCTTTGCCACATTAGGGAAATATTTACCCTTTTATATTAATCCCCTTATTGTAAGTTAGGTTTTTGGAGTTTAAGTGTGTTGGGCCTCAAAAGAGCCTGGGAGATTTGATCATAGTGTGCTCACAGCATATTGCTGTAATAATATTAGCATCTGGGTACGGATCTGATGACACAGCAATCTGGTATTATATTAAATTAGTAGATTATTAAGTGATGCTTTTATTTTCTAAAATATCGTAAAGATTTTCAATGTTATCACATATGTGAAACCATAATTCAAAGTAGAGATGGAATAATTTCAGTATTATGTCAGGAAATTTGTCCAGTTTTTACAAATTTACCAAAAGTAATAATTAAAAGTATATTTTATCCAAAATACATCCCAAATCTTTCATAATATTAAAGGGTGCTGAATTCTTCCAGCCTCATAATAACTTGCTAAGAGCTACCTTCCTAGTATGGAAGCCTATTCCCTTTTTAAATGAAAAAACTTAAAGCTCTTTTATATAACTAGAGACCCGACGCACGGAATTCGTGCAAGAGTAGGCCTTCCTTCCCCTGGCTGCTGGCACTAGCTTCCCTCTGGCTTCCCTCACAGCCCCGGCTTTGTCCTGCAGGACATCTGATCTAATTAGCATATTAAACTTTTATTATTAAATTGGTATTATCATTTAAGATATGCTATAGTTTGAGTATGGAAAATAAATTGATTGATTTATTGCTGTTTTTATGTAGATACATAAATTGTGTATAAGTTTTTAGTATTGGCAAATAGGTGTGTGATGATATATAGAGAGTTAAATCCCTCTTATAGTTTCAGAAGAGAGAGAGTGATTGCATTAAAGATTAAACTTCAACACATGATATAGTAGGAAGAGCCTGAATTTAGAATCAGAAGCTTTGACCAGAGTCCAAACTCACCCTTAAAAAGTGGTACAACTTTGGGACAGTTATTTAAAATGTCATGGTTTTCAATTTTCTTATATAATTTCTTTCTTTAATTTATTCTAATTTCTTATAAAAATTTTGTGGGGATCAAATAATATACTAGTATATGCATATGTAAAGAGATGGTTTGTAAAAAATAACAGGCTACCCAAACATAGCTATTATTAATGTGGCAAACTAGAAGCTATTATTGTCAAATTTTGTAATAGCTACTGTCTGCAAGAATTAGAATTTTCTTTATAATTCACTGAATGAAAATATGATTGAGTTTCCCAAAGCAACACTCATAGATACAGAGAACAAACTTATAGTTGCCAGATGGGAGCGGGGTTGGAAAAAGTGAAGGGATTAAGTACAAATTGGCAGTTACCTAAAAGTCAAGGGGATGAAAATACAGTATATCCCTATATTCCCATAGAGTCAATAATACTGTATTAACTATGTATGGTGCCAGGTGAGTACTAGACTTATGGTGGGGGATGATTACTTTGTAAGTTATATAAATGTCTAACCACTATGCTATTTATATGACACTAATATAATATTGAATGTCAACTGTAATTGAAAAATAAATATTATTAAATACATATGAATTATTCATATCCTATATTTCGTTAGGGGTCCTATTTCATTATATTTCCTTCTTTGTGAGGCTGAACAATATTCCCTTGTGTATACATATACACCACATTTTTTTTATCCATCTCTGTCAACGGACATTTAGGTTGCTCCATACCTTGGCCATAGTGAATGCTGCAGTGAACAGGGGAATACAGATAACCCTTCGAGATAGTGATTTCGTTGGCCATCTGTTTCTTCCTTTACAACATTTATAACTTTCTTTGTCTCGCTGTGCTGACTGAAACTTCCAGTGCATTGTTCAACAAAAGCAGAGGAAAACAAGACCCTTTCTTGTTTCTGACATAAAGGAAGTCCTTTAACTTTTTGCCATTAAAAATGATGTAAATATCATTTCATTGTTTACATCATTTTAAATGAATCATTTTTAATGTTTACATTACTCTCAATGGTGAAATGTGAGAGAATTTACTTTATTGGGTTGGGGAAGCTTCTTTTTGTTCTGAGTTTGCTAAGAGCATTTGACCATGAATGAGAATTGAATTTTACTAACATTTTTCTACAACTATTAAGATATCTACATCTTAAATATATATAATGTCTCTTCACTAAAAAGTTATAGTCCTATAATCTAAACATAAATTGTTTTACTATTGTGATCATGCTGTATATGTGTTACAGTATTTTTAAATGTTAACATTATCTAGGGAATATTTCACCATATACTAAGATTTCCTCAAAAACCTGGTTTTTTATTATGACAGTTTTTAATCTTATTTATGATTCATACACTTGAGAACACTAATGACTTTAATTTCAAATGTGTTTCCATTTTCAATTATTTCCTTTTTAAAGTGAATCCTTGGAAATGGAATTATTTGATATAAGTATATTTTTTAGCTATATGTTCACTAGTATGGTATGCGAATACCCTGTGTACACCAACCTTATCATCACTGGATATATTATTACTGATGTTGTAATAATATATTTATACAATGTGATGGGCAAAAAATGCAATATTTTCTACTTGCACTTTAATAATTACTAGTGCTTAGTGCCTCAGATTTACTTTATAACCGCTTTTCCAGGTTCCAAAACAGACCTCTTGAGAAATTTAATGTTATTGGGACTTTGTAGAAATTTTACTATAGTCTTTTTAGCCAGGAAAGGGTTTATCTTACCTTTTCTTTAAGTTTTTAAAAAATTATCCTCATTAAAGTTTAATGGTTCCTCCATATACTTTTTGCACATTTTTGTTATGTTTTCCCTCAATATTAATATATTTATAGCCATTATGAATTAGTTTTTCCATTAGTCTTTTTTACTAGGTTTTTGTATGTATTGATTTTATAACTTTTACCAGCAACTTAGTGAATTCCTTTATTTGTTTTCATTCTGTTATGTTGGGGTTTTTAAGTAGACAAAAATTATCTTCTGCAAAGAATAAATTTATCTTCTTTTCTACTCGTAGACCTCTTTTTTCCTGCTTCTTTTCATAATTAACTAACAATTTTTTTTTTCTTAAGACAGTTTAAACACTCTTCTACAATAGAGGAAAATAGTCTCATATTTGTGTTGGTTCATATAATAGAGTTACAGTAATAAGTAAGAACTCAAGGGAATGCTGTATAGGCATAAGAATATAAAGAAATAGCACCCTTGGTTAAATACAAACAACAAAAAACCACCTTTGTAGTTATAAAGAACATTAATTGTGGTGTTTGCTGCCATCTAATGGCTGCATCTAAAAAGGAAGAATGTCCCAGTGGACTTCCAGAGATACCAGGAAGGAAAGATGGCTAGAAGGTCTGTGTTTGAAAGTGGAGTGTGAAAATGGGGATATAAACAAATGCTGTTTGGGTTTTTACTATTAATATAACTTTATTAATATTTACAGAATGAACCATCTTTAAATTTTCTCAGATATGCCCTGCTTAGACATGGAACCAATAGCTAGTTTTCTTTGGTGTGTAATGGGAAGCTCTGGGAAGCTCACATTTTTTTGCCCAGAAGATTGTCAGGAACATAACAGGTTCAGATAAACAATCTTTTAGGAAGCTAGTTTATATAACTCGTTCCTCTTTTTTTTTAAAAAAAAAATCTTTTTATTGATTTCATAGAGGAAGGGAGGAGAAAGAATCATTGATTGGCTGCCCCTTGCACGCCCCCTACTGGGGATCGAGTCCACAACCCAGGCATATGCCCCTGACCAGAATCGAACCCAGAACCCTTCAGTCCACAGGCCGAAGCTCTATACAATGAACCAAACCAGCCAGGGCTAACTGGTTCTCTTTTGACACTTGAAGTTAGCAGCAGTCAAAGGGATGGTCCCCGCTGCTCTACATTACATATTTATTAAGCACAAGCATACCAATGATATGGTTGGTCATGGGAGACATGGCTCCATGCTCCCTCTCTCATGCCATTCTAATCTTACTTCACTGAAACACCAGTGCCAGGACAAGGGACCATGCTCCTCTTCAAGGTGCCCTTTGCTTTGGGGTGCTTGGCTTTCTGAGTAGTTCCTCATCTGAGCTTACATTTTCCTTTTTCTCTTTCCACTCAAGAGTTTTTGAAGAATGGGGCCAGGTTCAGAAACCGTTAAAGCCCTGACATAATTAGCTAAGATTCTTAAGTAATACAAACATGGTAGGATAGGGACAGAACAGAAATGTATTCCAGCAATTAATTGTTAGCAGTAATATGTAAGATACATCACACTTCTCACGTAGATACTTAGCTGTATAACTTTTTCATTGTATCTAATTTTATAGCAGCATGCTTGACAACTTTAGAGTGTTAGAATCAAAGTTGGTCTCACTTTTAGGCTTTGCAGACCATCTCTATTTCCTACTAGTACATGTCAGAGTCTCTGGGGATGAACTGGGGACTTTAGGAGGCAAACTGATGCAGAGAAGAAAAGACTATAGTTATCAAAAGTCAAATGCTTTGACCTGGCTGGTTTGGCTCAGTGGATAGAGTGTCAGCCCATGGACGGAAAGGTCCCAGGTTCGATTTCAGTCAAGGGCATGTGCCTTGTTTATAGGCTCAACTCTCAGCCCTTGTCAGGGTGTATGCAGGAGACTCTCACATCAGTGTTTCTCTCTCTTTGTCTCTTCCACTCTCTGTAAGAATCAATGGAAAAATAACTTCAGGTGAGGATTTTTAAAAAGCCAAGTGCTTTCATTCCTTTACAGTTTTATTTAGGCTATTCATGGCTATGTTAAATCATGGCACAAGAGCTTTTCCTCCATTGATTAAACTAATTTTGTTGAACAGTTATAAGCGATTATAACTCTTTTAGGATATTTGGTTACTACTCAGTGTACGAAATAATATTAAAACTTACTGAGCTTTTACCTACTTACTAGTACCGTGCTACATGCTTTATATGCACAGTACAATGAAGAATTAAGGAATTAAACATGTATTTGGAAACCCCAACTTTAGCTAATGGCTCACTATAGTAACTAGATCCTTTTGTATAACTTTCAGATTTTTTTCTTATTCTTTTATATTTCTTATTTCCTTTCAGATTTGTTTTTTGATGATGAAGAGATAATTTTCACAAATAATTTGATGACCTATAAAAGTTATCTACCAACCTTGGATACTCTGTTGAGTAGGCTGAAACTGTTTTTGATAGAGGACCCCCTTTTAGATTTCAAAGAACAGATCGCCACAGATGCTGATTTTTTCGGGTACTTCGTTGCACAGTGTTGTAAATATTTGTAAGAGGAGAAAATATTCTTTGTATGCTCACAAGTCTACATGTTACCAATAATATTTTATCATTGTTGCACTTCAACTCTAATTTTAATTATTGTCTCATTTTTGGCTACATTTTATTACATGTAATTTGCTATTAGTAAACACTAATTTAATGTTTTATTTTGTTGTTAAGGGAATGTTTCTCTTTTCAAGGAGATTTGAAAGATCTTATGAAAGAAGATTTTTATGTGGATAAAGAGAACTTTTGTCAGGAGAAACTAGAAGATACAGTAGGTTTAAATGAAGCTATAGTACTTTCATTAATATTTTTACAGAAATAGTAAAGCATACTTTAAAAAATTTTAGTAATATACCTTGACCATCTACTATAATCAAATTAAAAAGACTTGATAATGGGTTGAATGCATATCAGCTAAGAAATCAAACTTACTTCCAAGGTAGTAGTTCTAAACTTTGGCAACACGTTGGAATTGCTTGGGGAATTTTAATAAAATACTGAAGTCTGGGTCCTACCCACATATATTCTGATTTCATTGGTCTGGTGTGTAGCCCAGTTATAGAGAATTTTAAAACCTCTCCCAATTATTTTAATCATTAAACCTGGTATAGCACATTAAGTGATCATATTTCTAATTTAAAAATTTAGAATTTTTTAAATGTATTAGCCCAAAAGAAGACATTCCTGCCTCTATGGATATTGTACATCACTAATATAATCAGTGACCATACAAGACATTACTAAGAACATTGCTTATTATGTAGCAGAATATATTTTTGGCTGCTACACTTCTATTTTTTAAAGATATGCATAGTATTACAATTTTTGAGGGTGGGTTTGGTTTAAAATTTGTTACATCAATTAAACAAATATAACTGTTTATGAATTCCGAAATCTTTATTTGCAAAACCTAACTAAAAATTTGTTTTACTTATATATCATTTCAGCCATCAGTGTTTTCTGAGTGTGAATTAATAGCTCCAAACCTTGATCAAGAAGTTGGTATTCCATCACTTTCAGAACTGAAGGAGTCATTACACTTAGTGCCAGAAATAATAACTTACGAAGATGAAAATGAATATGAAAAGCTTTTCAAAAGAGGTAAAGATTAATTTAAAATTTTATTACTTATAAAAACTACTTAATAATGTTTGTTATAAAAATTCTTGTTCATTTTTTTCTCAACCTCCAGATTTTTAAAAAAGATCCTGCAGGTTATATGGCAAAATCTCAGAATTATTGATGAGACTCTTTTCTCATCTTTCTCTTTATATGCTTGCAAATTAAAATGTCTCTGAAATTCATCTGACCATCTCAAGTTAATTACACTAATAAAGCTAAGATACCTATGACTGTACTACTTTTTTAGTTGTTTTCTTATATAAAATGACAAAGCACTAACAACTTATGTGCTAACTTTAGTTAAGTACAGAGAAACTCATAACCTAAAACTTAGATGGTTTCATCTCAGTTAGACTTGGTACATATTGTTGAGTTCTTTTTAAGACAACTTGTGCCCAAATATTTAACTCCCCTCTCATAAATTTCAGTTGAAATTATGAAAGACATAGAATATTAGAGGAGTGAAGGAGGATTTGTGATACCCATTGAGAACAGGGTTGCTTGCTATCCATAGACCACAGACTTGAAGGAATTCTGCAGACAAACTAAATTGAGAGAATTACTAATCAGCCTACAAGTCAAAGCAAGGGAATGAAAAATCAACCTGAGTATTTGAATAAAATTTATACCCAAACTTAAAAATATAGCAGAGCTCAGAATGCAGGGTGACCATGAGCTTTTACACAAATCTATGAATGCTAATGGTAAAGGACAAGCAACTTTATTGGATGACTGTGGTATTACACTCCCAGCATTTCCTTGGCTCCGATGGTGACTAAGTAAGAAAGAGGCATTACCACAGAGGAATGAACAAGATTACAAGACATCTATCCTATATAATAAAAGGCTAATATGCAAATCAACGAAGCAGTGCAATGACAAGTTGCTATGACACACACTGACCACCAGGGA
Source organism: Myotis davidii (assembly GCF_000327345.1). Taxonomy (NCBI): domain Eukaryota; kingdom Metazoa; phylum Chordata; class Mammalia; order Chiroptera; family Vespertilionidae; genus Myotis; species Myotis davidii. Next base: position 3,927,409 of record NW_006296226.1, on the reverse strand, counting down.
GTAGATGCTCAACACCGGAGCTGCCCCTGGTGGTCAGTGCGCTCCCACAGGGGGAATGCCGCTCATCCAGAAGCTGTGGCAAGTGCAGCGGTAGTGGCAGGAGCCTCTCCCATGGTGAGCAAGCCTAAGCCATCAGTCAGACATCCACCGAGGGCTCTTGGACTGCGAGAGGGCACAGGCCAAGCTGAGGAGCATTCCCACCCCCCGAGTGCACAAATTTCTTGCACTGGACCTCTAGTATATATATAAAAGGCTAAGTGACTGACCGTATGTCCATCTGACCAACAGACCGGCCGGTACATATGACGTGCACTGGCAATTTAAAAATAAATGTTGACTCGCACATGTGCAATACATATAAAGCTCTCACTGGCACCAATTACATGCATGTGTTTCAATCTTTCATTGTTGATTGTGAATTTGGTTGTTTTTGTTGACATTGTGAAGCTGAAAGAAAGCTGCATCGTCAACAGAATATGTCTAAAGAGCAACTATTGGCTCAGTGTACCTCTGAAGCCAAAAGAAGCCAGCGTCGTCAACAGAATGTATCTGAAGACCAATTATTGACACAACATACCATTTGAGTGATGATTCCATCGATTCAATGGATGATGCCGAAAAGAAAAATTTTCCCATCGAATTTCTTAATAGTATTACTCTTTCAAGAATGCCATGTCATAAATTAAAATTGAAAGTAGGTGCAATCATCATGCTACTGAGAAATCCTAATAGTAAATGGGGTCTTAGTAATGGTACTAGATTTATTATCAAAAGATTGCGACCTAACATAATCGAAGCTAAAATATTGACAGGATATGCGGAAGGAGAGGTTGTTCTGATTCCAAGAATTGATTTGTCCCCATCTGACACTGGCCTCCCATTTAAATTAATTTGAATACATTTTCCCGTGATGTCAGCATTTGCGATGACTATTAATAAATCACAAGGACAAACTGTAGGAATAGGCAGAGTAGGAATATTCCTACCTCAACCCATTTTCGGACATGGTCAGTTATATATAAGTTTAATCAATTTATCAGTCATTGTATCAATGTTTTAATATCATGTCTTTGTTGTTGTATCATGTTATTATTTATTAATCAATTTATATATATTATTTTCATATGCATTTTACTAATTTTCTTTCATCTCTGACACTTCAATTATAGAGAAAGGGCAAATAGCGATATTAAAATATTTCTTCTAATTAATTTCCTTTCGATGTGCATAAATCCGTGCACCAAGCCACTAGTTTATTATACTAGTACTTTGGCTGAAAATAGACTTCCTTCCTTTTCTTTCCAGATCCTACTACCAAGCATGCAATTGACACTGAAGATATAAAATGCAGCTCCACAGAGAATTTGGCCATTCAAAGCCAATGCAAACCAGAGCACCATAAACCAGGTAGAAATTTTGACTAAATCATTGAGTTTTCCAGCCCTGGCCAGTTTGACTCAGTGGATAGAGCATTGGCCTGCAGATCAAAGGGTCCTGGGTTTGATTCTGTCAAGGGCATGTACCATGATTGCAGGTTCCTCCCTGGCCTGGGCCCTGGTTCAGGATCATGCAGGAGGCAACCAATTGGGATGTTTCTCTCACATCGATGTTTCTCTCTGTCTTTCCCCCTCTCTTCCACTCTCCCTAAAAATCAATGGAAAAATATCCTTGGGCAAGGATTAACATAAAATACTTTAGTTTATCAGAGGTTACCTATATCTGATGTAAAAGTACACTGCATTCACATACAAAGTCTACTATGGGACAGTTTTCATGTTTAAAATTTGATTATTGTAATCCAAGGTATTATATTTTTCTCTTATCTGTTCTTTTACATGTATTACTATCACTAACTCGTTATCCTTCTAGCATCAAAACTGAATACCTTACAGAGAGAGTTACAAGATCAAGGAAGAAAAATAGAGGAAATAGCATTAATATTAAAAATAGGAATCTTACAATATTATAACTCAGTACATGAAATTTTATATTTTATCTCAATAAGTAATCTTGCTAATCCTTGTTATATTTTTATAAATTTAACCTTTTTAATCTCTCAAAGCAATCTTATAATTATTGTTAATGTTATAATTTTATCAAATTTGGAATCTTAGAATAATCTTTTGTTCCAGTGTAATGCCAAATTATGTTGTTTCTTAACTATGTTGATGATATTTAACTATGTTATTTAGTCATATTTATAATTGGATCATATTAATAATCTATTTGGAAGTTTACTTACTTATTTATGAAAGTGATAGGAACGTACTGACTACTTATGAATAAATAAGGGTCAGTTTGTCAGGCCCACCCTATTAAAATGTAACTCTGCTAGGTCACCTAGACCCCAGACTTATTAAGGTGAAGGATTACCCACCATTAATACTACTTACTTAACATCACCAATATTTATTCTGGAGGTTAAAATAGTACTGACAACAAAATTGTCAGAATTAAAAGCACGATTACATATAAAGCTCTTAGAATTTATCTTATATAATAAACTCAATAAAGTTTAGTTGTCAATTGATTTTTTAAAATATATTTTTATTGATTTCAGAGAGGAAGGGAGAGGGAGAGAGAGATAGAAACATCAATGATGAGAGAATCATTAATCTGCTTCCTCCTGCACATTCCTGACTGTGGATCAGGCCCACAACCTGAACAGGAATCGAACCATGACCTCCTGGTTCATAGGTCAACGCTCAACCACTGAGCCATGCCAGCTGGGCTCAATTAATTTTTTTAAAAACCAATACTATCACAGTTGAGACACCATAAAATGTATGTGTAATTGCTTATATAGATGAAAAATTAAGTTATTTTGTATTTCAAGTAAGCCAAGTTTTTATTGAAAAAAATTTTTTGTAACGTAATGAACATAATAATTGCTAACAAAAATTCTAAATTATACTTAATTTTATTCAATGTTTATGTAATATTATGATTTTTAAATTTGTATGCATTCTAGAAGAGTTAGAAGAAGAGTTAGAAATGCTATTGCCTCCTCTACACCTAGCAAACCAACATTCTTCTGTGAATTCTTTATGTACAGGACTTCAGACATTTCCATTTTCTCCTGTTTGTAAAATGTAAGTGAAGATTATATCTAGAACTCCAATTGCAATTCAGATCAAGCAGTTTTTAATTAAATCTCTTTATGTAAAGGCAATTTCTAAGATATCTCTGTGAAAAACATTCTAAGTGTCTAAAGTAAGCAACTGGGGGGGGGAATATATGAATATACATGTACATACTTGGTTTTACATGCATAGAATATCTTTTGAAGGACACAAAAGGAAATATGGAAGCTAGTAAGTAATAGAGCCAGGCTCTTTTATACTTTTAGTATTTTGAATGTTAATATATTACTATTAAAAATAAACAACTTGAAAATTTTATACCATATGACATACATGTAACTTAATATTTTCCAAGTTAGATTAGTTTGCTCTCCTGGAATAAAGTCACCCATTCTTCTGTTTCTTATACCACTTATAAAACTAGGAACATGACTAGTATAGTCCCCTTCTTCCTTACTTTAATCCTGGAATTTAATGTGTTCTAAAATAGCACATTTTCAGAAAAATTACCAAAAAAAAAGGTCTATAAATCTTTAATGAATTATTCGGAGAGTGGGCATCATCGGAGCTACAAGCAGGGTTTTGAGTTCTTAGCTGTAATTGGCTGATCTATCAGAGGAGAATGCTGTTGGGTTACCAGGAGCAACTCATCCCTAGCTGCAGATTCCTGCTAATGTTCTGAGAAAGGTGTCTGGCATTGAGGGATTATCATCATCATCATCATCATCATCCCTGGCAAAGAATTAGGTCATTTGGAGGGTATATCTGTGATACAGAGAACTCTACCATGAACTAGAACTCCCTGTATCAGACATGAGCTCTCTAAAAGTAGCATGAGACAAATATAGAAAATACCTATAATTTGTCCAAGTAGTTTGAGTCCTTTTGTAGGACCTATACTTTCTTTTTATTGCTCTTTTACATTTTTTTATTTACTCCACATACCATGATCCTTCTGTTAAGGCAGATTGGCAATCTGAAACAGAAACTAGCAGAAATTAGTATAATCTTGAATTTTAATTTGATATAAAAATATTTACTTAAAAATAAGTTATATATCTATTTTTGTTATAACTCAAATATCTAATGATAATTTATGAAACTTATCTATGTATTAAAACTTGCCAAAGTTAGAACAAGAGACTAAAATTAGCCAAGGTCCTAAGGTCATTGAAAACAATTTAAAGTGGTCTCATCACCACTACATTCATTAACAAGCAGTATATCACTTCCATTTGGTTTGCGAGTTATATAAACTTAAATATTCCTATTTTTAAAATGGATTTACACCTCAACCATGAAACTGCTAACAACGAGGAAAAGTATTAAAATAAAAATACAACAGAAGGGGGGAAAATATATAATATTTTTGTATTTTTAACTTGCTTTTATGACCCCAATTACTTTGTTTCAGGACACATTTTGGCTGGAACTATACCCAGTTAACACATATTTTTAGCGCCTACCGCCTATAAAACTCAATGCTAAATTTTATGGGACTAAAAAGAAAAGTCTGTATGGCATAAGACTTAATTTCCATACTAACTGATTTCTGAATTATGAATATTTTCATATATAATCAAAGAAAATATCAAATTCAGATATGTCTTCAGAAATTTCCATTAAGCATAAGAATACATGTCTATATTACAGTCTCCTGTTGGACTTGGCCGGCCTAAATATTTCCCCTTCTTTTTACTTTAAAATAATTACCTACAATCAGATGTGTCCAGTTGCCATAGACCTTGGTAAGGTTCAAGAAGGCCACTACATATCAGATTATTTTATTATGTGGGTAAATTGGATTGTTTAGACATAAAACCTAGCTTTCTTAGCCCAGGACTGTCAATTTAACTAGCAGTACTTATCATTAGCATGCTCATATCTACATTATAAAAGGCCAAGTGGCTGTAACGCCATAACGACCAAATGACCAGTCACCAGGAGGTGCATTGATGGGTCCCATGGCGGTGGCGGGAGGGACTCTGAGTCTTGGAGTGTGGCAGGTTTAGGTCTTGCACGATTTCACATGCTGAGCCTCTAGTATGTTTCATATGAAGAGAGAAACAGAATACAATCAGTTGTTATTTAGGAGGGCTTAGGAAGTTTGGGGGCATAGATTAAGGGGCTTGTGAATTAATGCTCACTTCCCTACCAAGGCTAGCATCTTCATAGTTGTTGATGTGCTATAATTTATATTGATTGCATATTTTCTCCCTTTAGGACCAAAAATGCACAAACAGACACATATCTCTCACTCACACACCTAAAATTGAAGG
>NW_006296226.1:3915840-3921996 GCF_000327345.1 Myotis davidii | reverse complement strand
CATATTAGCTGATTTCTTAATTATGAATATCTTTATATATAATCAAAGAAGATATCAAATTCAGATATGTCTTCAGAAATTTCCATTAAGCATAAGAATACATGTCTATATTACAGTCTCCTGTTGGACTTGGCCGGCCTAAATATTTCCCCTTCTTTTTACTTTAAAATAATTACCTACAATCAGATGTGTCCAGTTGCCATAGACCTTGGTAAGGTTCAACAATTGTTTAGATTCTCAAATTTGGCCACTACATATCAGATTATTTTATTATGTGGGTAATTTGGATTGTTTAGACATAAAACCTAGCTTTCTTAGCCCAGGACTGTCAATTTAACTAGCAGTACTTATCATTAGCATGCTCATATCTACATTATAAAAGGCCAAGTGGCCGTAACGCCATTACGACCAAATGACCAGTCACCAGGAGGTGCATTGGTGGGTCCCGTGGCAGTGGCGGGAGGGACTCTGAGTCTTGCGGTGTGGCAGGTTTAGGTCTTGCACGATTTCACGTGCTGAGCCTCTAGTATGTTTCATATGAAGAGAGAAACAGAATACCATCAGTTGTTATTTAGGAGGGCTTAGAAAGTTTGGGGGCATAGATTAAGGAGGTTGTGAATTAATGCTCACTTCCCTACCAAGGCTAGCATCTTCATAGTTGTTGATGTGCTATAATTTATATTGATTGCATATTTTCTCCCTTTAGGACCAAAAATGCACAGACACATATCTCTCACTCACACACCCATCAAAATTGAAGGAACTGAACTAAATGTTAGGACCTGTCACTTCCTGAGAAGGTAGAGCAGACAGAACTTTTTCATAGTTCTGATGCTCAGCCAGTAGAGGCTCCAAATTTTTGGTTTAGAATGGACTTGGGGACAGCAATTTTGTAAAAGTTGGTGTTGAAACTGCTGTTTTGTATGGTAAGCAGAACAATTTTATGTAAAAAAAAAATTATTTTGAATGACTTATAGGGTTGGTGCTAGCACAATTTATGGAATAAAGTGCTAAAACCCTCCCAAGCCAGCCTCCTCTGGCTCCAGGTTCACTGAGAGAGATAGAGGTAGTAATTAAGTTACTGGCAAGCAGGACCAATGAAAGGGTTGACAAATTGCCAAACCTTCCCAGGGGAGGAGAAAGGAAGAATTTGAAATTTGGTCTATGGAACTCTCTACTTCAGCTTATACATTTATAAAATAGTTAATTCTTCACTTTGCTTTTGAATGTAAAGAACTACTTTTCTTAAAAATATTTATTATTCAAAAAAGACATAATATTATTAATGTATTAAACTCTAACTCCTTTCCTACTCCCCCCACCCCCCAGTAGTTTGCTTACTGCTGAAAAATCAGCTAATGAAGACTGTACAGTGTTGGAATCCGAAAGCTGCAGAAGCTCTCAGAACTCATGTTTGCTTCCAGGTAAATATTAATTGATTTTGAATGCTAAATGAAGTGTATAGACAAAAAATGTACAATCAGTAGAAATGTAATTGTCTGATAAAATATTTAGTGTTATTATTACCATCATTATAAAAAGACACAGTTCTAAAATTAGAATTTTAAAATTCATAATCCTAATTTTGGGTTGATGCTTAAATGCAGATAAAAATGCTAAGTAGTTGTGCAACTTCAGTTCCTCCATACATTATGATTTGTCCCTATTTAGGCTAAAGGTATTGAAGCAGAAAGCTCTGTGCCTTGTTATCTAAGCTGATAGTCATCATAAAATCGGATCAAGTTTATCTTCTTGTTTAATCTCATTATAATGAATCAGAATTTCTGTTCAAATATATCTTGTGTTAACTCTTTAAAAATGTTGTCAAATGTACTAATTTAGTAAATGCTAAAATAGTCAAGTAGTAGTCCGATCTCCTACTAAATATTAGAATAATTTTAACTTCATGATATTTCCACAGATTAAAGTAAATCTTTTATATGGCTACTATGCTGTAATATTTTGAATTTTTACACATATTAGCATCTGGAAGATGAAATACCAGATATCACTTTAAGTTTCACATTTTTTCCCTAATGTGTGAAAATCTATTGCACGAGAAATTTTCAGTGGTCCTGTTTATTGTATTTTTCATCTCTTTTGCCCTGTGAACTGTTTCAGATTATTTGTTGTGTGGCGTTTTGTTTTGTTTTTTTCCATTGTTGTTTTTTAAGTGCCAAGAACAGAAGAGCCCAACAATCAATACTCAGTTACAGATTTGAAGAAGAAATTTTCAATTGAGGAAGAAAGCCTTGTGGTTACTCCTGTGAGCACAGAGTGCGCGAAACAAGCAGGACTAAATCCGAGAGTGACAGAAACTTTGGAACATCTGACTACATATGTCAGCAATCAGGATCTACCTTCAGATGACACTAAAGTGGAGGTATTTTTGCCTACAAAAGTACCTGAACTAGAATGTAAGTACATAATAGTAAATACCACTTGTATGAACATTTTCAGGTTGAAACGATATTCGATACAGGTGATTGGGGAAATATAACTAAATTTCAGCATTCAATATTAGCTCTGGCTCTGCCAGAATTTATAGCTTTGAGCTTCACCAAGCCCCATTTTCTTCCTTGGAAAAATATGAAAATTTGACTAGCTAAATCCTAAAATCCTTTTGTCCTAAAATTCTACAGTTTTGAAATTCCTAGCCATTTTCAATTAGTGACTTTGTTTTCTTTTACAAACAATTAATTGCCATCTCAGTTTCTGTTTACGTAGCCTGGACACAAACCAGCAGTGTTATTTTTTTGACAGCTGAACTTTGCTCAATAATATCTTATGATCTCTCTTCAACAATAGAAAATCTTCCTTTGTTACCAAAACACTTACTCATTTAGCATTTTTTTACTTGTATAATTTAAGAAGACAAAAATGTCTTTTGAATTTCAATCTTTTGAGTTATTTTGTTTGCTATATATGCCATTATAGTAAATGGAACATTCTTACTATGAATTATATCTTTTTGAAGTATATATGTATTATTTAATAAACAATATTGGAGTTGGGAAAGTTTACTTTTAGTTTATTATAGAGTAAATAAATATATTTAAAAGTGAATTTTAGAAATTATTGTGGATGTTAGGATACTGCTTTAAGGAGATAAGAATTGGGGTAAGAATTGTTATCAGCAAGGGATCTTTCAAAAACAGAAGACAGAGGGCTTTGGATATAGTAGGAAGAAGAATAAATAGACTTTGTGAAGCAAATGCACACCAGTCTACCCAAAGCCTAGATGGTTATCCCTGGTAGAAGAATTTTTAAAGAGAATAGGTCAGAGTGCTAGACACAGAAAAGGGAAAGGAAGATTTTATGGTGTCTTCAAATATACAGCATCATGTATTAAATCTATAAAGTGATATAAAGTCTTTATTATGATATGTAACTATTTTAAAGTTAAAATAAATAATTTGCCTTGATACCCAGTAACATTATGATGATAATTTAATCTGATGTTCAAAAAGTAAATAACTGTATCAGGGGCCCATGGTCAAGAGAAAGTAATAGAAGAAAATAAACAGAAAAATGAAATAATAAAGTTTCTATTTACCTGTTAAACATACCAAGATATCTCTAGAAAATAGCTCAGAAATTTCAAATTGGTACCATTCAGATTCTATTCAGTCCACATATTATTGATCCATATGGTGTTTTAATTAGTTACCAACATTAAAAATTTGGAGGATTGTCATAAATGATCTGCATTTTGAAATTATCTTTATGATTCCAAAAACCAGACTCATTTTTTCAATAATATATTTTATTGATTTTTTACAGAGAGGAAGGGAGAGGGATAGAGAGTTAGAAACATCGATGAGAGAGAAACATCGATCAGCTGCCTCCTGCATACCCCCTACTGGGGATGTTCCCACAACCAAGGTACATGCCCTTGACCGGAATCGAACCTGGGACCCTTCAGTCCGCAGGCCGATGCTCTAGCCACTGAGCCAAACCAGTTAGGGCCAGACTCATTTTTATATGGCAACATTTGGCTGGGGCCAATAGCTACTCACCATTTTAGAACACACGCCCTCTAGTGCACCATAGTTCTCAGTACTCACAAATTGAGGCCAACCCTTAGTTGTCATTACTCATTACACTCATCATTACTCTTGCACTTTTCCAGTTTTGTGTTATATTTAGTATAGTTAAGAGAAAAGTAAAATGTTTCTTATACCAATACCTCTAATAAAAACAAAACAAAAATAAAAAAATTCTAGACCATGTTTTGGAAGGGAAAATATAAAATTTATCTTCCCAAAGATTATGATTTAAGCCCTAGCCATATACTTCCCTAATTTATAATATTTAGCATTTTTGTTCAAATAAATTTTGAGGTATAATTTATATATAATAAAATGTACCCATTCTTTTTAAACATATATATATATACTATTGATTTTTTTTTACAGAGAGGAAGGGAGAGGGATAGAGATTTAGAAACATCAATAAGAGAGAAACATTGATCAGCTGCCTCCTGCACACCCACCACTCTGGATGTGCGTGCAACCGAGGTACACGCCCTTGACTGGAATCGAACCCAGGACCCTTCAGTCCGCAGGCCAACACTCTATCCACTGAGCCAAACTGGTCAGGGAAAATGTACACATTCTTAACTGTACAGTTTTATGCATTTTGACAAATATGAAACTACCATCATAAATAAATAAGGTATAGAATATTTCTAACACCAAAAAGTTCCCTTGTGACCCTTTGCATTCTGCAATGATTCTCCCTCCATCTCACTCCTCTCCCCTGCCAGCTTTCAGCCCTGATCCCAGCCAAGTAACTACTGGTCTACTGTCTATCACTATATATTAGTTTTTCTTGTTATAGAATTTTATCTATAGAATCATATAATATGAATTCTTTTGTGCCTGTCTTCTTCCACGCAGCATAACATTTTGAGATTCACTCATGATGTACTGTGTATAACTAACTCTTTTCTTTTTATTACTGAGGAATTTTTCATTATATGACTGTATCATGGTTTGTTTATCAACTCTCCTGAATCCCCCCACCCCAGTTTTTTACCATTATTAATAAGACCACTACGAATAGTCTTGTCCAAATCTTTTTGTGGACACATGTTACCATTTCTAGAGTGGTTATTTAGGAGTAGAATTGCTGGGTCTTGTAGTAGGTGTATGTTTAACTTTATAAGAAACAATTAAATTGTTTTCAAACTTGGTTGCACCATTGTACATTCACGACAGCAATGTGTGACAATTCCAGTTACTCTATATCCTTGCCAACACTTAGTATCAAGAGTCTTGAATTTTAGTCATTCTAATGGGTGTTTTGTGGTATCTCACTGTAGTTTTAATTTGTATTTTCCTGATGACTAATGATGAAAAGCATCTTTTTACATGCTCATTGACCATTTGTATATCTTTTAAATATATATGTATATAACAGCTTTATTGAAATATAATTCACATATCATATAATTCACCCATTTAAAGTATGCCATTCAGTGTTTTTTAATATATTCATAGAGTTGTATAATCCTCACCACAATCAACTTTAGAACATTTATACCAACCCCAAAAGAAATATTGTACTCAGTAGTCACTCCCCATTTTGCCCAGATATGGAACCACTAATCTAGTTTCTGTATTTACAGATTTGCCTATTTTGGACATTTCATATAACTAGAATCATATAATATTGGTCTTTTATGACTAGCTTCTTTCATTAGGGTGTTTTCAGGATTCATTCATGTTGCAGCATGTGCGTATCTTATATGAAGCACTAGAGGCCCGGTGCATGAAATTCATGCACTAGGGGGGCAGGGGAGAAGGGCTCATCCAAGCTTGCACCCTCTCACAGTCCAGGAGCCCTTGGGGATTGGGCCTAAGCTGTCAGACATCCTTAGCTTAGGAGAGGCTCCTGCCACCACTGCTGCGTTCACCAGCTGTGAGTCTGGCTTCTGGCTGAGCGGCACTCCCCCTGTGGGAGCCCACTGACCACCAAGGGCAGCTCATGTGTTGAGCGTCTGCCCCCTGGTGGTCAGTGTACATCATAGCAACCAGTTGTTCCACCATTTGGTCGATTTGCATATTAGCCTTTTATTATATAGGACTAGAGGCCCGGTGCACAAAAATTTGTGCACTTGGGGGGGAGGTGGTCCCTCAGCCTGGCCTGTGG
>NW_006296226.1:3882876-3915102 GCF_000327345.1 Myotis davidii | reverse complement strand
CGTCACTGAAGCAAGCAAGCCTCATGTTAGTTTCAAGCTGCCTGGCTGCCAGCCGCCATCTTGGCTGGCAGTTAATTTGCACATTGCCCTGATTAGCCAATGGGAAGGGTAGCGGCCGTACGCCAATTACCATGTTGCTCTTTTATTAGATAGGATTGTTCAAATATTTTGTCAAATTCTTAATTGGTTTTATTTTAAAATTAAGTTATAGGAGTTCTTTATATATTTTGGATACAGTTCTTTTTCAGGTATATGTAGTGCAAGTACTTTCATTTGGTCTTGGCATGTAAGTTTTTGACCCATAGAGTAACTGTTACCTCCAAAGCTCTAACTTATAAGTCTACTAGCAATCGGGCTTTTCTGGAATTCCTTTTTGCTCAGTAACCTAGTTTTAGTAGAAAAAAAAAAGATGTGCTGGAATTTTATTCTATAATAATTTTAGTTTATTCAGATCAAAAATTGATTTTTAAAGCTGTAAACAAAGTGCTGGATTAAATTATATTAATAAGAACCCGTAACTAAAAGTTATCCTAGTAGAACACTCATTTAGGCATGGAAATCATTTGGATATTTTTGTTTTCTGTTTTCAGCATGGCTAGACCATAAAAGTTGTTCCTCACCTATTGTACTTATGAATGAGGAATCTACAAGTGATAATTTATTACTTCAACGAAAAAGTCCATCTCCAGCAGAAGTACCAGATCTGTGTTTTTCTGATGAATATAGCTCTGTTCATAGTCCAACAAAAGAGGAAAAACCAAAGGATGATCAAGAACTAGTTAGTAGTATAATCCAAAATAATGAAAATAAAGATTGCTTGGAACTTGACTACACAGAACTATCTACTGAATCAGCGTCCTCTTCAAAAATTGAAAAAGCATCTTTTAAATGTAGTAAAAGGCGGGAGAATCATTTGGAACTTTTGAGTGACTTTATTATGATGAGAAATAAACATAAAACTTGTACCTCAAAGACTGAAGTCACAGATAGTGATGAAAAAAATGGTGGGTAATTTAGTAATATTTTGGCATAGATATGATAGCTTCAAGGACTAAATGTATAATTTAGTATAGAAGATAAAGAAACACCTGGCTGGTGTTGCTCAGTGGTTGAGTATCGACCTATGAACGAGGAGGTCACGGTTTGATTCCTGGACAAAGCAAGTGCCCGGGTTTGCTGACTCAATCCCCAGTGTGGGATGTGTAGGAGGCAGCTGATTGATGATTTTCTCTCATCATTAATGATTCTATCTCTCCCTCTTCCTTCCTCTCTGAAATCAGTAAAAATACATATTTTTTAAAAAGATAAAGAAACAAACCTCTTCCAGGTAGAAAATACTATTTTTCAAACTCAAAGAAAATGTTATTGATTCATGATATCTATTGTGCATGCAGAAAGATATGGGTATAGATATAGATGTAGATATGTATTTAAAATGTCTTAAGTAACATTTGAACTTCTAAGCAAAGTCACTATTTGTAAAACTTGCTTTCTACAACTTAGCCATACAGGTTCATAATATTTCTAACTTTTTTTTTTATCATTCTGTCATTCTTTTTTTTCTTTTAGAGGAAAAAGAAATTTAAATTATATTTTAATGTATACTAAGAACACTTTGCCTGGTGAATTACTTAGTCTTTTTAACTGTTTGAGTTAACTGATTTACACTCTGCTTATAACCATATCAAAGATAGTATAATGTGTCATATCATTTTACTTCTAGAATATGTTTGACATAGGTTACCCAGATGAAATAACTACGAAAATATTTATGTGTAAGAGTTAGAGCATACTTAGGTCTTACTAGTCTATATACTATATTTTTAAAATATATTTGTATTGATTTCAGAGAGGGAGCGAGAGATAGAAACATCAATGATGAGAGAGAATCATTGATCAGCTGACTCTTGCACTCCCCCTACTGGGGATGGAGTCCACAACCCAGGCGTGTGCCCTGACCAGGAATAGAACCTTCACTTCCTGGTTCATGGGTTGATGCTCAAATACTGAGCCACACTGGCGGGGCTAAATAGTTCAATTTAATACGATGTGTTTCAAAGAACTTTAACAATGGCGGTCATCATAGAAGAAAACGTTTAAGTAAAGCAACATTAAGTTTCTTCTGAACAATGCAAATTAATATTTTTATCAGAATTTCAAGATAAAGAAGAACATTCTTTGACTCTTCAAGAAGAAAGTCCTATTGTTTATACTAATAAAACTGTAGAGAAAATAAATCAGGAGAGGGGAGCAGACAATGTCATTGAGATTCAAGCATCAGGTATGCTATGCTTTTAAGATACATTCAAATTAATTTAAAAGTCCTTTCTGGGGTATCTAGGATATACCTCATTTTCCATGTAACTTTACTTGTTTCAGATATTTCTTTATTTCCACTTCTACTTTCAAGGTATTTCCAAACCTGGAAGGCCCTATTCACTGCCTCTGCCTTCCCCTTTGCCCTACCCCAGTCCATTAAGTGTTATTTCTTCTTTTAAATTGCTGCTTCCCTTCACTCATCAGAAAAGAACAAACCGCTCCAACTCTTATGCCAGTCTCAAAAATGATCTGCTAATGGTTGCTTTCTGTATTCCCTTATCCCTTATCAGGGTGATATTTATAAATAAGTTATTATTGAACTCTATTCTGATTACACTTTTTCTTCTTCTGTAAAGAAGAATATACTTTGACTCTTAAAGAACAGCCTCCTTGGGGGGTGGGAGCAGGGTAGAGGGCATCATTGGGAAGGGGGGAGGAGGACATACGTAATACTTTCAAAAATAAATTAAAGATAAATTTTTTTTAAAAAAGAAGAAGTACAAAATAATTTAAATGTTAGAATCCAAAGAAAGAGAACAGCCTGCGTAAGAACATCATGCTCAGTATTAAAGTCAATAAGAAAGTAGTATATTACTAGTTCTTGAATATCTTCATTCCTTTGGTTCAATTTTATTTATGACCTTTAGGTGATTATGCAAATCTTTAAAGATTGATATTCTAGTGAAAACTAGAAACAATTTGTCATTGTTACAAATTTGTTTGGCTTAAGGTTGTAAGCTAATAGTTGAGGGAAAAGAAAAAAAATTGCAATTCTCTTTATATGGCTCTTCATAGTTGCAAAGTTGATTAAGTTACTAAATAAATCCTTTCTAATAAACAAGATAGCCATAAAATTATAGTAATTCTATGGGGGAAGGTGTTTTGTTTTTACTAGTTTGTTTATTCAGCATAACTATCTTAAAATAACCTCTGTACAATCTTATGTACAATATCATGATATTTTAACTCAGTAAAATTTAGATAGAGTTCAGGTTTCCATGAAGTAACATGTTCAATTGGTTTGTCAAGAAGAGCATACAATCTTTATAAAAACACTTCCTCTAATGCTTTCATGTTTACAGATAGCCAGTGCCACGCGTACTGTCTCCTAGAAGCAGCAGCTACTCCTATCTTAAAAAAACTCGGGTGCCTCTGTACTCGCCCTGTTGCTAGTTGGAAATTTGCCACCGTTCTTTTTGACCAAACAAGATTCCTCTTAAAGGAACAAGAGAAAGTAGTAAGTGATGCTATTCATCAAGGTGAGTGCAAATAAAAGTCACATTATTTTAAATGATATCAATTTATGGATTATATATCAAGTTAGTAAAAATATAGAATATGCAAAAATTAGTCTTGGATGAAAGCATAACTGCAATTCAGCATATAGCACCCGTACACCAGAACTGGAGAATCAGCTAAGTAAGGGAGAAAGGGTAAGAAATATAATCTGGCATTGCTCCTTAGTGAAGTTCCATTGACTTATATAGGGTGGGGCAAAAAGTAGGTTTACAGCTGTTTGTATGGAAAATAATAAAATAAGTAATAATACAAAAATAAATTCTGTGTTTTGCATACTCACAACTGTAAGCCAACTTTTGTCCCACCCTGTATTACTTGATAGGTTCCTATTACAGAAACTAAATTAACCCCTATTAATGTTAGCATATGAACCACCTAGTTTCCTCCCCCAAAAAGGGGGAAAGTAAAAAACAAAAACAGATTAAAGTCCATTCACAATGTCTGGCATCCAGTCAAAGGTTATCAGGCATTGTAAGAGACAGAAAAACCAGTAATTGTTCAAAACCAGTAATAAATAGAAAACTGTAGTAGCAGCCAGAGGGAAAAAAAGATATGTTGCATAAGAGAAACAAGGGTAAGGGTGACACCAGCTTTCTTGTCAGAAATAATGCAAGTAAAAAGATAGTGGAGTAACATCTTTAAAATACCGAAGAAGCCCTGGCTGGTGTGACTAAATAGTTAGAGCTCCATCCCGTGGACTGAAGGGTCTCAGGTTTGATTCTCGGTCAAGGACATGTACCTCAGTTGCAGGTTTGAACCTCGGCCTCATTGAGGCATGTGTGGAAAGCACCCAATTGGTGTGTCACTCTCACATCTCTGTGTGTGTGTGTGTGTGTGTGTGTGTGTGTGTGTGTGTGTGTGTGTGTGTCTCTTTTCCTCTCTCTCTCTCTCTCTCTCTCCTTCTCCCTCTCTACTCTCTCTTGTGTGTGTGTCTTTTCCTTACTCTCTCTCCCTCTCTCTCCTCTTCCCTCCCTCTACTCTCTCTGAGACTCAGTGGAAAAAATATCCTCGGGTGAGAATTTAAAATATATATATATATATGCTGAAGAAGAAGAAAAAACCATCAACCTAGTTTTCTATACTGGGCAAAAATATATTACAAAAACAAAGGTGAACTAAAGATGTTTTCAGCCATACAAAAGCTGAAAGAATTCATGAGCTGCAGACTTACACTGTAAGGAATGTTCTCCTAAGGGGAGGAGAAAAATGATATCAAATCTGGTTTCTCTGTTCTGTTCTCATCACTTCCAGGTCATGAGTGACTTGTTTCCACAAGTCCTTCCCAGGGCAGAAGATACTACCCATAATTGGTTCTACTATTGCTTCTTGATCCCCAATAACTACTACATATTTGCCTCATCTTTTTTTTTTTATTAGATCAGCATTTTTCAAACGTTTTAGCAGAACTCTGTTCAAATAAGTATTTCATGGGATTCCACTATTTAAACAGAAAAGTAGAGCTTCTCTGGTTATGTTAGGGCAGTGGGTTCAGAATGTCTCACTTCTGTACACAGTGAAATCCAAGCTATCACCCTCAAAAAGCTGTGGAGCTATGTGGACACGTTGATTAGACCATTGGCCTGTCCCTGTGAATACATCTCTTGTTTAAGTCATATCTTTAGACAAATATTTCCAGGTGTCTACCTCCATTTGTAGGTATTGCTTTATGTTCTGATCCTCTACCTTTATTTTAACTAGTTGGCATGTTATGAGTTTAATTTTCTTCTTGTTTCATAACTGGGAATCATTTACCTATTTTCCCACCAAGAGTAGAAATAATTGAATGTGCTTTGGAAGCAAAAAGAGTATGAGCTCTAAGGTTAGCTGTCTGGGTTTAAATGTCAGCCCCACCATTTATTCACAAATTGACCTTGGATAGTTACTTAACCTCCTATTTCCTCATCCACAAAATAAGATTCATAATAAACTTGCCTGATAGAGTTATTGTTATAGATTTAATGAAATAACCACCTTATACACAGCCTGGCACAGAGTAAGCACTCAATAATAAATATTCGCTTTTATTGTTAAACATTCCGATACATATTCTAAAATTTTAATATATATCCTACGTTTTTTAATACATTTAAATATGTTTTTGCTTACTTAGGTACAAATGCTGAAAGAGAAACAACATTTAGGCATGCTGGTCTCTTACACCTTCTGGTCACAATTCGAGATGTCCTTTTAACATGTAGCTTGGACACAGCACTGGGTCAGTAGGGAAATTTTTTAATTTTCCTTTTCTTCCTATTGAAATATTTCATCTGAAATAACTTTCAATTTTCTGAAAAAGATGCACCTTATAAGAAACTATGTAGCTTCTTATACGTCTATGTAACACCTATCATTGCCTAAAAAAAAATAGATTTAGGATTCCCTCATCTAGGCCTGAATTACAGAATGCTAATGACCTTAGCAGATTTGATTGTATAATCATTATCATGCACTAATTTTTAGTATAAGCTGATATTTTCCATATACATTTTAGGCCATTATTAAATGTTTGTGGCTTTAAATCTTTGTTAGATGAAATATGACTAAGTTATTAGCAGTAATGCCTTTTGCAATTTTTAAATTGTGTGTGTAAATGAGGATATAAACTACTTGAGTGATAAAAATAAAACTAATTTAAATGTATTGAAAAGTTTATGATCCTGAAAATCTTTTCTAAATTATCAGAATCTGTCTTACTACATTACTGCTTTAAGTCCCTTATTGCAGAATTATTGAGCATTATTTAGTAATGTTATGCTTATAGGATTATGTTTTATAATTTAGAATGTTTTGAACCTATCCTATATAATAAAAGCCTAATATGCTAAGAGTCCAGTCGTCCATTCAACCAATCAAAGAATAATATGCTAATGATATGCTAAGGCCGCTGAACTGCTCGCTATGATGTGCACTAACCATCAGGGGGCAGATGCTCTGACCAGTAGGTTAGCTTGCTGCTGGGGTCCAGCTGATCAGGACTGAGAGAGATGAGCTGGACATGCCCTGGAGCCCTCCGGCCAACCTCCTGTGTCCCTCCCCAACCCTGATCATGCACCATGGGGTCCTTCAGCCTGGTCTGTGCTCTCTCACAATCCGGGACCCCTTGGGGGATTTCAGAGAGCCGGTTTCAGCCCAATCCCACAGGCTAGGCTGAGGGACCCCACTGGTGCACGAATTTGTACACTGGGCCTCTAGTTTTAAATATAAAGTGAAAATAAATTTTCTCTGATTTCTGACCCAGATGTTTTCTCTTATCTGTGACCCAAATATTATTTCTCTAATCCAAGGTTTTAGAGATAAGTATTAAGCAGCAGTAAGTTATAGTTATACTCCCTCTGCAACCACTGGGAGTTATAATACTTGGCTAAGTATTATATTATCTAGCCAAGTATTAGAACTAAATTATAGTTACTCTTAGAGAACCTAGCATGGTGCTTTTCCTTTCTTTTCCAGTTAAACCACATGGGTGTTGATGCTGGATCAGGTTGTCTTATCTTTGTCCTCAGACAAGTAAGGATTGGGAGCTATGGCCCTAATTTATAGAAGCTAGTAGAATTAGTATAACAGTATAGTGTCACATGCCCTTCTATTTAGTTACCTGTCTTCATTAGTCTTTCTGGCTTCATAAAAGACTGTCAGTCCCATTAACAGTCAGGCTGATGTTAAAGCATGATAATAAGGCAGATATTCAGATTCTAGCATATCTGAGCTCCCTGTGCTATAGAGAGAGTTGTGACTCACCTATGCTCAATACTAATCAAAACCTTGGATTAGAGATTATGGAAGATTGCTTGAAGGTACTCTACAATTTACCCTAGGATTAGGTGAGACCATTGAGAGCTATATACTTGAATTGTTTTTGCTTCTCAAAGAAATGCATTTATTAAATTAAACTTTGGCATTACTATTTGGCTACCTTGAAGAATATTATAGCCCAGCTGGTGTGGGTCAATGGTTAACCATTGACTTATGAACCAGGAGGTCACGGTTCCATTCCTGGTCAGGGTATATGTGCAAGCTGTGGGCTCGATCCCTAGTTCAGGATCTCCAGTGTGGGGCGTACAGGAGGCAGTCAATCAATGGTTCTCTTCATCATTGATGTTTCTATCTCTCTCTCCCCCTCCCTTCCTCTCTGAAATAAAGAAAAAAACTTAAAGAATATTATAAAAGTAAAATCCTTGTTGGAAAACTAACTTTGTAAGCTCTACATACCAAGCCATAATGAGTAACCTAACTGCCTTAGACATTTTTAGTGGAGGGCTTTTTCACTCCTCTAAAACCTCTTGAAATTAAAGAGCAAGATAGGTTGTTCTTCTTTCCTTCCCTCTCTATAGTGGCGGAAGAAAGGTCTGTGGGGGTCTAGCTGCCTGCGCTGCTCCCTACCAGAATTCCGTCTTTTCTCACAGCTTTCAGTTTGCTACCTCTCAGGAAGATTCAAGGGTAATGATGCAGAGTTTCAGACCAAGAGGATGAAAGGAAATTTTAATTCTTTTTTGTCCATGGAGTTTCTCAAAGAACAAAAAGTCTGCCCCACCCCCCCCCCACCCAATTTTGTTTTAACAGGATATTTGTCAAATGCAAAAGATGTGTACAAAAGCGTTTTAGGCTCCTATTTGGATGACATTTGGAGACAGCTAGAGATTGTACAGTTTATTAGGGAAAAAATGCCTGAAACCAACTACAAAATACAAGAATTGCAGTGTCAGATATTAAATCGGATGCAAAGTGAACAGCAAATTAAGGTTAGTACTGGATTAAAGCAGGTAACAATAATTAGCTTAAACAAGAACTGGTTGTAAGATAAATTTTTACATTTAATTTTGAAATTATAAAATAGTCTATACCCGTGGTCGGCAAACTGCGGCTTGTGAGCCACATGCAGCTCTTTGTTCCCTTGAGTGTGGCTCTTCCTAAGCCTTAGGAGTACCCTAATTAAGTTAATAACAATGTACCTACCTATATAGTTTAAGTTTAAAAAATTTGGCTCTCAAAAGCAATTTCAGTCATTGTACTGTTGATATTTGGCTCTGTTGACTAATGAGTTTGCCAACCACTGGTCTATACTATTTGGTCCCTCAATAGTTTTCTTCTAAGTTAACAGAACAAAATCGGGTCCAGAGAAAGGATGATTTGCATCATTATTCATATGTCTTAAATTAAAAAAAAAACAATTTTTATTATATACAGTTTTTTATGGATTGCTTCTTCAAATCTCAAAAGTGATTTCTGTTCTTATAAGTATATTAATATTGTTAAGTTCTTGTAATTTCATCAACATTTACCAATAATAGAACTATAATAATTTATTTTTAGAAATTGAGCCAAAATCTCATCTTATGTGATTCTATTAAAAGAACAACAACAACAAAAACACTTAGTTTATGCCTAGGATTATATTGGAAATTTTTGCCCATCCTACCTCAAGCATATGAAGTTACATTAATAAATATTTAAGAGAAAATACTTTTAAAAATATTTACAAGCAGAAAAGCATTTCAAATGTTTTACATTGAATCTGGTTACAAATTTGGCCTTTTTCTTCTTTTTCCTCTCTGTCCCTCCTATATTTTTACCTCCAACTTTGTGGTTACTTGGCAACTTGCTTAAGTCATTAAAATAAAATAATCAGTAAGAAATTTAAAATTGAAACTGATTTGTTGTCCCCACTCCACCCCTAAGCCAAGAATGTCCTACTGCAAAATATTTTCCTCATTAATATTTGACCTTACTTTGTATTTAAACATATCTTTTACAAAATGAATATTTACTTGGTAATCGTATAGCCATTCGTTTCATAACCAATTAAGTTTGTTATTTTGTCACTGTAGCAAAACTATGAAAAAGAATAAGCAATCAGATATACATTTATGAGAAATTCTTATTTTTGGCCAGGTGCTGATTATAATAAGAATGGACTCAGATGATGAAAAA
Organism: Myotis davidii; assembly: GCF_000327345.1. Taxonomy (NCBI): domain Eukaryota; kingdom Metazoa; phylum Chordata; class Mammalia; order Chiroptera; family Vespertilionidae; genus Myotis; species Myotis davidii. Next base: position 3,905,556 of record NW_006296226.1, on the reverse strand, counting down.
CATCTACTCATTGAAATCCTTAACAAAATGGAAGGTATGCAGTTTTAAATTATGCTTCATTTGCTAACATATGCTTGAACATAAAAATGTATTGATCTAACCAAGTTTTAAAATTAAGATATAATTAACATACCATAAAATTTATTGTTTAAAATTAAATAACTCAGTGATATCTAACCAGTTTTTAAATCAATCTGGACTATAAACCTGCAAAATATAAATATTCTATAATGTACTTATGTGAACATTCAATGTATTTACACATATGTTGTTGTTATTATTATCAGTTGATACCTTTTATTGAATGTCTACTAGTTGCTAAATAATAGTGACTACTTACAACTCTATAAATAGGTTTTACTAACTCAATTTTACAAATAAAGAAACTAAACTTCATAAAGGTAACGTAGCAAGCCAAATCTCACAGGCAGTAAGTGTGGGAATCAGAATTTGAACCTCGGTCTCTCTTGTTCCACTGTTATTCTTCAGTTCATTTTTCTACCCACTGCAGCCTCTGCCAGCCATTTCCACCTTGTGCTGTGGAACCTACTGCTTATATGTAAACTCTTCTTCACCTCCTTTGTCTTAAGTAAAACCTAATTTTCCCCAGATGACACAGTTTCCCTGTATTCTTCTCATTTAGAATCTGATTCTCTCTCTCCTCTCTCTCTCTCTCCCCCTCTCTCCTTCTCTCCCTCTCTCCCTTTCTCCCTCTCTCCCTCTCTCCCTCTCTCTGTAATGTCTTATTATTTCATTCAGTTTTCCAGTCCTGGGGAGATGAGTTCATATTCACCAATTCACAAGATCCTTACTAGTACCAAAAAGTGAGAGCAATAGTTAACAGGGGAGCTGAACCTGCCACAGTTGTCTGGAATCTGGGTACAGTAATTGGGAAAAAATATTTTAATTAGGAAAATGCTGAGCAATGTTAACATTAACAACAAAGGGATCTGGTAGGGGAGTGGGGGGGTAAGGGGGAGAGATCAACCAAAGGACTTGTATGCATGCATATAAGCATAACCAATGGATGCAGACACCAGGAGGGTGAGAGCATGAACAGGAGTGGGGTCGGGTGAGGGGGGCAATGGGGGGAATAAGGACACATATGTAATACCTTAATCAATAAAGAAAAGAAAAGGGGATCTGAGTAACCAAAGGAATATTTTTTTTAAGAAGTTGAGAAAATATTTCTGCTCCACAAAGAATACTTAAACCTGCTTAATGGGGCACCTTTTCTTTGATGTCACTTAAGATATATTGACAAATTATTACTGTGCATATATCTCTTATCTAGGCTTCACACTGAACATCCCTATTTCTTTTGGTATTTGGAATTATATCATCACTACTCAGGATGTTATTTCAACAAGGTCTGCTGACACAAAAATATTGACTTTATACACTGACAAATGTTTTTACTCTCTAACTGGTAACTATTCTCTATATCTAGGAGCGAGGCCCTTTTTTGTATTGAGTGTTAGAAAGTAAAAATGTAGTTCCATCTTTCTATGTGTTTGTAAGATCCTAGTAATGCACTCAGCAAGTAATCTGCTTTGGATTCATAGCTAACACAAATCACTTAAGGAGATTAACTTTTAAATTATATGACCTTATAAATTATAAAAGAAAAAATCATACTCCCTCCTTTCTTCTTGCTGCCAAAACTATTGTCATGTCAATTCAAGTAAATGTGATATTATTAAGCACTACTTTGTCATTATTACATCATACCACTGTAAACTTTACAATTGACAGAGTACACTAATAGAGTGTAGAATTTACTTTAACTAGAATTAGCTATTCTTAAATATGTCTGTAAAAAATAAACTGTATGTGTGGATACAGAATTTAATGGAGTTTATTATATTTTTGTTAAAAAGTAACATCAAATTGAAATGCAGTCTCCTGATGTTTAGTTACATACTTTAAATTTTACCAGAGGAAAAAAAAGGTAAAATCTACCATAATTTTTAGTTAAATAAAGTTAACTGCACAGAATTGGCAAGTTTAATTTAGTTATTTTAAAATTAAGTTTTTGATCCACTTTATTATTTTACAAAGTAAACTCAGAATTTCCATGCTTATACACACGACATTCACACAGAAATACTGCCCATGGTTTAAACTTTCTGGTACCCTAGATTTAGAAAATAATCTCCCAAATTGTATTTTAAGCAGTTTCCTTGTTCACAGATGTTTCATTCATTTTTGTGATAGTGAATACATGACACACTTTAAAAATACACATGAACAAAACACTGAGAAAATCTTTCTTTCATTCCTCTTTTTTTCCAACAGGTTTAACATTGACTGTCTTACATTCAAACAAAAGAAAAGATTTTCTGGAATCTGAAGGTGTTTTAAATAGGTAAAAATGTATTTCTTCATCTATGGGGAGCAAACATTCAAATTCCAGAGGAAAAGCACAATTTCTCCTAGAATTTAACTTTTAAAAAAAGGTCTAATAAAGTTAATGTCTCTACCCTGTATCTGAAAAAAGCTTCACAGAGAACACTTTAATTCAGTTTATTGCCTTGTGTTAAATATTTTGTTGTCCAGAAATTTAGTTCAGTCTTGCTTTAATATCCCCAAATTATCATTATTATTGTTATTGTCAGTACAGAAAGTGCCTATTTAGACTTACCAGTTTTTTGTTTAGCATTGTTATTTTTTTATATTTCCTTCCTTTGTTTGGGTTCTCCTTCTTCCTAGAGTACATTTTTATAAATTCTCTCAGTGAGGTTCTGCTAATGATAAAATTAGTGTCGACTTGACTAAAAATGTTTTTATTTTGCCTTATTTTGTATAGAAATTATTTATTCCTAATATTGGATCTAAATAATAAAAAGAGAAAATGTAAATCAAATAGAAACCCATAAAAGCTAGACATAAATACCTTTTAACTTCTGTCTACATTGTTCTGGGTAGAAAGCAGTGGTAGAGAATTTTAATTACAGTAAGTGCTGTCATATGGCATTTGAAGATGGGAAAGATAACTTTATAATATTTAAGTTTTCACCTTTTTTGTTGTTGTTAAATCACTTATGAAGCCCATTGAGGAAAAAAAATAACTGCACTTCATAGTTGTCAGGTAATACTCTGTTATATAGATTCTCAAAGATTAAAACCTCACATTTGTAGGAAAATGAGATTGATTTCTCATGATGGCTTGTCTGTTATGGATAAGACTCAGGTAATAAAATGAAGGTCCCTTGCATTTGAGGATGTGAAATAGTCTACAGTTTGTGTGTGTGTATGTGTGTGTGTGTGTGTGTCTGTGTGTGTATTTTTATTGATTTCAGAGGGGAAGGGAGAGGGAGAGAGAGGTAGAAACATCAATAACGAGAGAATCACTGATTGGCTGCTTCCTGCACATCCCACACGGGGGATCGAGCCTCCAACCCAGGCATGGTGCCTGACCAGAAATTGAACCATGACCTCCTGGTTCATAGGTCGGCACTCAACCACTGGAGCCATGCCAGCTGGGCTAGTCTACAGTTTTTTATATTTGAATTAAAAAAAAAAAACTATGACCATCAAAAAAGATAAAAATAGATTAGCAACAATTGGAGAACAAATAAACAGAAAGTACACCAGTGCTTTTCCAAGATAAATAGGCATAGATTAGAGAAGAGTAACATAAGCCAAAAAGAATTACCTTTTAGCATTCGAAGTAAATAATTGCACAAGTATAGTTACATTTTCTTGGCTTTCTTTTGTCTTCAGTACAAGTTCCTGTGTAGTGGTACCTAATCAATATATTGGAGCAGATTTCCCCTGGAGTAATTTCTCATTTGTGGTGGAATACAATTACGTAGAAAACTCTTGTTGGACTAAACACTGTGAACAATTAAATATTCCATACATGGCCTTTAAAGTGATGCTTCCAGACACAGTTTTAAAGAGTAAGAATATAAACTATTTTTTTTTATTTCATTAGAATGAAATTTCTGTTCTCTGTTTCTTAACTGTGAAAAGAGAATAAACTATGGCATGAGAAGACTTGAGTTTAAGCTCTAATCGTACCACTATCCTTGTAACCTTGAGCACGTTCTTTAACTATCTCATACTCATATTCCTCATCTGAAAAGCAAACTTTACTGATCATGTTTATCTTCATCCCTTTAACTTCTAAATTTTACTTATATAGCATAATTTTATTATAATTATATATGATATCAATCTGATACTTTTATTCAATAGTATTTTATTGAATTTAAGGGAAAAATTATGTTGGATAATTAGTATGTTGACTGATTCAGAAAACTTTTAATACACAAAAAAAATTATGCACAAATACTTAGAAAATAATCCAAAGCCACTTTGGTTTCTTTGCATTTCTCACTTCACATGATTAAGGTGTGAATTCTCAGACCATTTCATTGAAAAAGCCCATGGAGTTTTACTCCCAGTGCATCTCTCTTTCAGTATTTGCCATAAGTTACTTTCTATCCAACTGAAGTATGAGTGGGAAGTTTGAATTCTGAGTCATTCCAACTCAATTCTAAAGTACACCATAATTCTTATTTAGAATCTTTGATATTTAGAATTAAATGTTGATAAACCAATTAAAGAATGGGCCCAAGAAAAGATAAAAGATAAGTATGCTTGTTTATATTTAGAAGCTTCTTTCATTTTCTCAAAGATGAATTTAATTTATTCAATCAGTTCTTTGGGCATTTACAATGCTTCAATTCATTATTATACTGTAAGATAAAGTAGTTTTATATCTTATATATCTTGATATACTTGTTCTAAGAAATTCGAATTCCAAGAGGTAAAATTAATTGCTGGGTCAAATGTATACACACATTTATATATTGCCAAATATCCTTCCAGAAATGCTATTCCAATTTATATTTGTGCAGTAAGTGTGAGAGGATACTTTTCCCATATCTTTACAATAAGTCGGCATTATTAATCTTTTAAATTTGACATAATTAAAGGCAGAAAATATTTTATAGTTGTGTTAATTTGCATATCTTTGACTATTCATATATTTTCAGATGTGAATTGATCTTGTATAGCCATTCTTTTGTAAGTTGCCTGTTTATGTCCTTTGTCCATTTATCTATCGAGGCATTTATTCTTTTCCTATTGATCTGTATCATTTCCTGTAGGTTATAGTACATAATTTTAAATTTTGATCAGCATATTTACACAGTAAATGTCCAAAATATACTTAAGTGAATAAAGCAGATTTTAATATTCTGTTAGATTATAATCGTATTTTTTTCTTTTCCTTTTTTCTTTTTAAGTGAGTGTACATGTGATAAGCAAATATATAGGAGAAAGTCTGGAAGTATGTACTAAACTTTGTTTTAGTATATAGTAGTTTTAGTAAGATCTGTTACCTTTTCTTTCTAAGTAATAGGATAACATGGTTTTTATTTTATTCTTCAGAACTTTCTTTATTCTGACTTCTGATGTTTTACAGTGAATATGTTTTTATTTTTATACGACTCCTTGAACATACACTTTGAACATGTTTAGTAAAAAATTAGAGAGAGCTGAGGGATGAGAAAAAAGAGAAATATTTATAAATTTTCTGTTATTTAGGAAACAACTTGCTGGATAGTTTTGGTGGTTTTCTTTTGGAAATCCAGGTTCCATATGTGTTGTTTGCATCTGAAGGACTTCTTAATACTCCAGAAATACTTCAGTTGTTAGAATCCAAGTAAGTTATAGATTTCATAACTTTAACAAAGTATATATATATATATAATGGCTAAATATTATTCTATACTAGAGGCCCAGTGCGTGAAATTTGTGCCAGGCCTGTTCCCTCTCACAGTCTGGGAGCCCTCAGGGGATGTCCGACTGACTTCGGGGAGCGGGCTTAAGCTGGCAGTCGGACATCCTTAGTGCTGCTATGAAGGCAGGAGAGGCTCCCACCACTGCTGCTGTGCTCACCAGCTGTGAGCTCGGCTTCTGGCTGAGCGGCGCTCCCACTGTGGGAGCACACTGACCACCAGGGGGAAGCTCCTGCATTGAGCATCTGCCTCCTGGTGGTCAGTGTGCATCATAGCGACCACTAGTTCCGCCATTTGGTCGATTTGCATATTAGACTTTTATTATATAGGATTATATGGTACTATTTTCAGATTCAAGCCTGGTATTATATCACACAGGAATAGTTTTCCAGAAAGCTTATGTCAGTGTACATTTCTCTTCCTCTAGTACACCATAATAATTATTAAATATTATTTTTCAGTAACATATCAATTTTGTGAAGAAAAATATCTCATTATTATTTAAATTTATATCTTAATTGTATTTCTTTTGGTTCCAGCAAATAAAAACCTATAATTCACAGACTTATATATTCATAACTTTGGGTCATTGATAATATTGAGAATGACTATTCTAAAAAAAATAAAAGAATGACTATTCTTATTTAGAGGACTTTAAATACTGCCTGGGAAACAGGACTATGAAGGTCTAAATGAATTTTCACATTTTTACACTGAGAATTTTAAAATCACATAAAACACTTTATCAAGACACACAGTTGTCATAGTGATGTTAGACATTGGGCTTTATCTGAAGGAAAGATGACTATGCTGTGACCTTAGTTAAAATGCAGATTTACTTTCTGTGCTTTTATTTTTATATCTCAAGGCTGTGGGGCATTCACAGAAACTTCTGAGCTAATAAAAGGTAATTTTTAAAAAAGGTAGCTAAAATCTAAGTCAGTTTTAAGGAGAAAGAAAAGAAAATTCTGATAAATGCAGAATGTTTAGTCTCATAGCATGATGTTTTGGTTTCATTAATTATTATTTAAAGAGCAGAATAAATTGGCCAATATATTTGTAATAGTATTGTGTTCAGTAATACTTAGCAAAGTACCTACGGCAACACATAGTCAATGAATTTGTCATATATACTGAATAAACCACAATTTCATATCTCAAATTGATAAAATTGAATAAATTGATGTATAAGAGAAAAAGCACAGTAGTTCAAATAATTTTATATGCAGGAGGACAATAGTTTTTCTTAAGAATTTTCTTAGCCATTTCATTATGTCACCCCCAAATATTGTATTTTACAGCTATAATATCACATTAGTGGAGAGATGCTGCAGTGAGTCGATGAAATTCTTTGGAAGTACGGAGTATTATGTAGTAGTGACAGTTGATGAACACACTGCCATAATTTTGCAGGTAAAACTATACAATCAAAAATAAATCAAATAAATTAAAAAGATATATAACTGTGTAATTTTGTTATTAGCTTTACTATAAGGAGCTTAACACGATCTGTTAGTGATTTCTTCCAAAACTTTGCAAGTGGGTCACCAGTGCCAAAATCATGACTGTGAAAAATGGCCATTACCAAGCTTCTCTGATGCTTATAATTTTTAACATACTTTAAGACAAAGCAAAAATAGAATCTTTAGTATTGTATATTGTCCTATTTTTAAATGTATTTATATAATAAGTATATGTTGAAGACTTTAAAAACTAAATCCTAGCCACTATGTTTCTTAAAAGGAGGCAGTATATTAGTCCATGACCGGAAACATGGCATTTCCTGTGAGGTAAGTTGGAATTGCCAATAAATAGCTGGTTTTTAACGAGAGAGTGTCTCTTAAAAAATCCACATAGTTTATAATTTAAGATATAAAAATTCTTGTCTGAATCTCCTTGATGTTTGCTTAATTGAAGAAGCCAGTTTGACGGTATGGAATAGAAATTAATGAGAAATATTATGAGCAAATGTTAACAATATAATAATTATATGATGAAAACACAAAGCTCTGTTAGAGGGTTTGTTGTTTTTTTAAGGATTTGTTTTTGTTTGTTTGTTTAATATATTTTTATATATTTCAGAGAGGGAGGGAGAGGGAGAGAGAGATAGAAATATCAATGATGAGAGAGAAACATTGATCAGCTGCCTCCTGCACGCCCCACATCGGGGACCAGCCCACAACCGGGGTATATGCCCTGTCGGGGAATGGAATAATGACCCCTTAATTCATAGGTCAACACTCAACTATTGAGCCATGCTGGCCAGGCAGAGGGATTCTTAAGAGATATTGTGTCCCGTATATTTAAGATTCTTTTAAAAAGCAGTTATTTGGGGAAAATATTGTTTAGGAAAACTGTTTTAATCACTTACATAAGTTACTATTAGAGTAAGCCACTTTCTGAATTATTTGCTTGATCAAAGATTGTGTTAAAGGAAAAAGAGAATTCCAGACCATTACATAGAGATTCCTAGAAGCACATTAACTGCTGCTTTCTCATTTTCCTTAAGGAAGCATTGGAAGCAAATTATCTATTTTAAACATAGTTTCTGTAGCCTTTAGTAGCCAGACCCCTATCTACAAAGGACTTGACCCAAATTGGGACACTGTAGGCTGCTTTCTTCATATCTAGGACTTTGGGAGATTCATGATCCTTTCTTGTTGAAATTCACTAGTTGTTTTATATCTACTGTAGCTTTTCCCCCAATACTTCTGGTGTGATTTTATTTTTCTCATAAAATAGAAGCCCAGGCCCATGCTTCTCCTCAAGCTATAATCTATATAATATAGATTTTGAAATATGGTACGAATAATTTCATAACAACTATTAACCTAGCGAATCTTTTTTATTTATTTATTACTGGTAGGATCTAGAAGAATTGAATTGTGAGAAGGCATCAGACAACATCATTATGAGACTGATGGCATTATCATTCCAGTACAGCTATTGTTGGATAATTTTATATGCCAAAAAAACAAACTCAGAGTAAGTAAACATTTCTTCATCTAAAGTCACATTCATATTTTTTAAGTTTTATTCAGTCCTCTTCTGTGAATAGAAGTAGCTATGCTAATTTTCTGCTTGCTTATCTAGTTTGCTTTAAGTCAGGGATTCTCAAGGTGGAGGCATGCCCATAGGCAAACAAATCGAGATTTTGGAGATATGTTTCCCCTGGACATGCTGTACAAATCATCCTCTCCTCCTCTACCTCCCTAAGAATTGCTGCTTTAAGTATTTCACTTCTTATTACTTTAAAATTCTTATCCTTGTCTGTTAAAAGATAAGTCATTCTTAAATCACTTCTAAAACCTTATTAAAAATACCAACTAATGAGCATCTTGCTATACTTTTTTCATTAATGAAGAATTATATATAAAAAAAAAATCCATGCCAAGACACTGACCAGTAAGGGGATAAGTTAAATTTCTCACCTTCCTCCCCACACCCTAGCATCTCCTAGATTTAACAATATTTTTTAAAAATGGAGGTGGGAAAAAAAAATTTTTTTCAGAAAAATACTGAGTAGACAAATACCCATGAGTCTGCCATACTAGTATTGTGTTAGCCAGGTTATTTTAACCAGTTAACTGCCAGGCATCCAAACTGGAAACCATCCCCACACGCCATGATATTTTGAATTTAATTTAAAAAATCAATTTGCAATGAATATTATAAAGATAAATATATTATTCACAATTCAGGTGTTCTTGAATATTTTCAGTTGAAAATTCTCAGAAAAATTATTTTTGAAGCATCTACAGACACTTATGGCGTACAAAGGGTTAATAACATGAAATATGGAAAACAAAATGAATTTTTAATAAGTATAATCAGATGTCAAGTGAGTGGAAGTATAGTAATATAATTCTTTTTAGGTATTATCTTACAGAAAAGACACTTCATCACCTAGCACTGATTTACGCAGCTTTAGTTTCATTTGGACTAAAATCAGAAGAGCTGGATGTAAAGGTATTTTTTTCCTATATGTTTGTTAATAAGTATTTTTCATAAACCAAAATTATACTCAAACTCATATACCCAGTGAGAAGAAACATTAAATAGGTAAGTCAAAACTGCCTAAAAGTCAAAGAACAGTTTTTAAATTAATATTCTTTCCACATAAACTTCTGTCCTAAAAGTCTTTAGTTTAATAAATATAAAATAATATTTTATCTCTTAATTACTACCTATATTTATTTGAAACATAGCAGGATATGAATAAAAATAAACATATCCCTTGATCAAAAATGCTCACTTGCCCTGACCGGTTTGGCTCAGTGGATAGAGCATCAGCCTGAGGACTGAAAGGTCCCAGGTTAGATTCCAGTCAAGGGCATGTACCTTGGTTGCGGGCACATACCCAGTGGGGGGTGTGCAGGAGGCAGCTGATTGATGTTTCTCTCTCATCGATGTTTCTAACTCTCTATCCCTCTCCCTTCCTCTCTGTAAAAAATCAATAAAAATATATTTTTTAAAAAATGCTCACTTATGAAAGATATACTAAGTTCTTATCTGTTGTAAAATGGAAATCTTAGGACATATATTTTGGTAACCTCTAATTAGTCTTCTTTCTTAGCTCTTTTTTCAATGTCATTGCTCTGAAATTTAGACATTCCTCCAAATCTGGGGCTCAGCGCTCTTCTATTATCAAATATTCTCAAAGCATCTAAAACTTAACAATAAAATAAAATTGTACTCAAACAGTGTACTTCTGTGCACTCTATACATATTTAATATAATTTAGAGAAAATCTGTCTTTAGAGTACTTATATTTCCCAGATATGTACCAACAGTTTTATATTTAAAATTCTTGTGAAATAAAAAATTGTCATAATTATTTTTTGAGATTGATACAGTCCTTGCTTTTTAAATTTCTACTACAGGACAGCGTATTTATATTTCTAAGACACGATTGTTTAGGCTAGTTATTTCTCTGTCCACATTAGACTGCTACCCCATGAACTATCTTTCCTTTAACCAAACCTAAAAGAAGATAAAAATAGAAATGAAAGAGGAAGAGAAAGACTGGCATTTCAGAAGAAAGAAAGGCATGGAGGGAAACACAAGTGACAGGAAGCAGGGGGAATGAAGAAATTCTTTCTTAGAGTTTAGTTTAATACACACACACATTTTTGGCAGCATTATCTTAGTATTAAATAAGCCAAAAATGCTAGGGAAGGCTACTCCAAATTAAAACCTTTTTTAGAAATTGATTTCAGAGAGGGAGAGAGAGAAACTTCAATAATGAGAGAGCATCATTGATCACAATGACCGCCTGGTTCATAGGTTGATGCTCAACTACTGAGCCATGCCGGCCAGGCTTATTTTTTTTTTAAATAAAGCTTCAAATTCATCTGCAAATATCCTTTATTTTTAACTTTGTTTTTAAGAAATCTTACACTGTCTTTTTTTTAAATATATTTTATTGATTTTCTACAGAGAGGAAAGGAGAGAGACAGAGAGCTAGAAACATCGATGAGAGAGAAACATCAATCAGCTGCCTCCTGCACACTCCCCACCGGGGACGTGCCGGCAATCCAGGCACATGCCCTTCACCGGAATCGAACCCGGGATCCCTGAGTCCGCAGGCCAACGCTCTATCCACTGAGCCAAACCGGTTTCGGCAACACTGTCTTTTTAAAGTTCTTATTTTAGTTAAGAACTTTTAGGTTAACCTAGAAAAAGCAAAATACATTGGGGCCTTGACTTACGAGTGTCCCGACTAACGAGTTTTTCGAGATACAAGCCGTCTCTCGGCCGATTTTTTGCTTTGAGTTGCGAGCTAAAATTCGGGTTACGAGCCAGCTTCAGATACCCCACCGCTAGTTGGCGCAGCGAACGTCACAGTGAACGCCACACATCAGCCCAGCATTCAATTCCTTGTAATGGTGAAAATTGATTTGACATACGAGTAATTTGAGTAACGAGCTCGGTCATGGAATGAATTAAACTCATAAGTCAAGGCCCCACTGTATTAAACATTACTAGTGATAGCCAAATTGCTTTTTCTTCTAATACAGATGAAATATAATACCAAATAGATTTAAGTGATGTTATTGATAAATGTCAATGGAAGTGAGGAAAAACAATTTAGTTCCAAAAATTGGAAACTACAAGGATATCATTCTTAAAGAAGGAAAGAAAATTGCTTATCCTCACACAAAAAAAATGTCCTGGGTTTCACATAGACAGATTAATAAATTATATCTAAAATAGTGGTCAAAGATTAGACTCTGCTGGGTTTTTTCTTCTAATTATAAACAATTTTTGAATGATATAATTTACTTCCAAATATTTTCTATAGTCTGACATTAAAATATATTTTTCAGCTAATAATTGCTCCAGGGGTGGAAGAGACTGCATTGATAATCCGACAAATTGCTGACCACAATTTAATGACTTCAAAGAGAGATCCTCATGAATGGTTGGATAAATCCTGGCTTGAAGTTTCACCATCTAAGGTTTATTTCCTAAATAAATAAGTTGGATATTTTCAAAGCAAATACGAATACCTGTATTTGAATTCTCTTTCTGGTAGTATATTTTGTTCTCCAGTGCGTACATGAGCATATATGACAAAACCATCATGTACTACATTTACTCAGACCATTTTCTAGAAATATTTGTATTTGTTAATTTCACAGAACTATTTTAATGGGATCTTTTATAATGAACTTTCAAATCTAAGTTATTATAGGGTGATGTAATGACTTTAATGCCTAATATATTTTAAAACATAACTATTTTTCTAATTCCTAAGTTTAAACATTTAAGAAAAGTAAATTTATTAAAAGAATAGCAAAATTTTATCATTTCATGATTTGTCAGTAATTCCATTATATTATTGAAACTCAAAGTAGAATTTTAAAGTACTTATAAGATTAAATAGTTAATTTTTTAAAAATATATTTTTATTGATTTTTCACAGAGAGGAAGGGAGAGAGATAGAGAGCTAGAAACATCGATGAGAGAGAAACATCGACCAGTTGCCTCCCACACACCCACCACTGGGGATGTGCCTGCAACCAAGGTACATGCCCTTCACCGGAATCGAACCTGGGACCCTTCAGTCCACAGGCCGACGCTCTATCCACCGAGCCAAACCGGTTTCGGCTAAATAGTTAATTTTTAGAAATTCCTTTGCTTTGAGCATAAATATTTCCAAGACCTCATACCAACTCAGTGTTTCTGTTACCTTTATATATACATATATCCAAATCATGAAGCCATTAAAAAAAGAATGACAAGGCTCTTTATGTACTAATATGGAGTAATCTCCAAGATAGATTGTTAAGTGAAACATCGAAGTTGCAGGACAAAGCATGCACTGTACTACCATTTGTGAAAAACAAGGGGAAATTAATATTTATGTGTTTATTTATAAATTAATAAAATACTTCTGGAAGGATACCAAGAAATGATAACAATGGTTATCTCCAAAGAGAACTTGAGTAATGGGTGGGAATGAGATTTTTCACCTTTCAGTACTTTTAAAGTTTTGAACCATGTGATTTTTACTTACTCAAAAACTAAAATTATAAAATAAACTAATAAAATAAAATGTTCATATCTATTAAATCACAGAACTTTTACATGCTTAAATAGAACACAATACAATCAGCAAGTATGGGTATAATTATATGACATGTGTATGTGTGTCCTACCAAGATATGTCAAATCTGCTCACATGTCTGTCATTTGATAAAAATCAGAGAGGGTACAAAAAGCCAGTGCAATTCAGGAAAAAATGGAATATAAAGATGGCTGCTATATTTCTAGACCTGAAAACATACATTTTTAGACTGTCAAGGTCAGTTATGGTCGATAGAAGTTCTCCCTATATAGTCTTTACAACAAGGCTTTCCTGAAATTATAATATCTCTTAAGTATCAGAAACATGGTTCATCTTAATCAAACAGTGATAGTATATGGTATACAAAGGGAGAGATAAAGAAATCTTGAGGTCCTATACTAAGTCCTGTAAAAGATTTCTCTTTAGAAAATGTAGCATTGGTTAAAACAATTGTCATGTGAAGAAGGTGAACTGTAACACATCTTTTTGAATGCGTGATTAGACTGAGAGTGTATGAAAGTTTCTTTCCCTCCTAGCCATACTTTTTTTCCAGGCATCTCAAATTGAATGTAGGTGCAATGACAAAAGTTTTAATCCAATAGAATGAGTAGAATAAAATGGGTCACTTTTAAAAGACCAATGGCTGATTATTCCTTAAACTCTTTTCTAGGAAGAAATGTACTTACTTGATTTCCCATGTATTAACCCATTGGTGGCTCAGCTCATGTTACGTAAAGGACCTTCACTCCACTGGATATTATTAGCAACTCTTTGTCAACTTCAGGAACTCCTACCTGAAGTTCCAGAAAAAGTGTTAAAGGTTAGTTATTTGAGATCTATATTCTTATAAAGGTTTATTTCCTTTCCATCTGAGTATGTATTTTTACAATAAGTGTATTCAAAATGAAGGTATCCAAGTGTAATTGTTTTGGACTTCACGTAGCAAACAAATAATTTCCTTGAGCTAAATTTTACATAGAATTCTCATAGGCTGTCAATTGCATTATACGTTTTAAAGTTACCTTATACACAGAATTCAGTACAGTCAGTTTATCACAATCTAAATCATTGTGAAATGTTATTGTGCCCCCAAATATTTAATTATACACTCTATTCAAATGGATTTACATAATCTCTTCCAAACAATCCTGACACCCTTCATTATAGTAAAGAGAACTTTAGCCTCATTCGTAAAATGTTAAATTTTTATCAAGGAAATGGTATTCATGTGTAACTTGTGTAACTAAAAATTATTTTATAACTGATTAGAAAATAGATGCAAATTACAATGTTTTTCTTTTAACAGAGCCTAATTATGTTAATATTACATGGGTCAATATAATACCTATAATAAACTACTTATTTATATTTAGCCTCCTTTTCATATAGATAAGCATTATTATTTATATTTATTTGACTGATGTTCATATTGTATTTGTATTGTATTAATTAATTTTTAACTATTTTTAGCATTTTTGTGACATCACTTCCTTATTCAAGATTAGTTCTTCTCCCGTAACAAAATCACCTCAAATGTCATCACCTCGGGAAAATAGGAATCAAACCAGTACCTTCCCTTCTCAGAGTTCAGCTACTGACTCTTTAGACTCTGCCATTCAAGAACATGAATATTACCAGAATTTACACTTAGGAGAGACAGTCCAGGAAGAAACAAACAGCACTTCAAACTATAACCTTTCTCTGATGGAACTAAGAGAAAGAGAAATGCCGTGTGTTTTACCATCTGTGACTTCTTACAGTCAGACCAGCTATTGGAAAGACTCCAGTTGTAACCCTTACATAGAGAAAAATTCTTTTCTGGTTGATATGGAATCAAGGAACTCAGCTGGTAACTCCTTTCTAAACCAGAATGATTCACAGACAGATGTCTTTTCTTTAGATCTAACACAAATGAATTGTGAAAGCAGAATATCACCAATCAACACTCAGAAGAGAGTTTCCCTTAATTTTATAAGTTATCAGAAAAAGGGAACACATGAAGCAAAAAGACCTATAAATAAAGAAGAATTTGCCCCTGTCTTTTCATTAGAAGGCTCTCAATCACCTCCTCATTGGAGCTTTAAGGAAAATGTATGGGAACAACAGAATCACTCATTCAACCTACAGTATGGTTCAGAGGAGACTGTGTGTGACAAATGGTACTCTCGGAAAGATAATTTATTCACTAACCAGCAAAAATGTCTATCAGATGAGTTAGAAGGCCTCCTATACAGAAGTTCAAGTGCTGGGACTAAAGAGACTTTCTGGAAAGAATTACCATCTGTCCCCAGTTTGGATTTGTTTTGTGCTTCTGATTCTAATATAAATCAAAAAGAATTCAACAGTCT
Organism: Myotis davidii; assembly: GCF_000327345.1. Lineage (NCBI taxonomy): Eukaryota > Metazoa > Chordata > Mammalia > Chiroptera > Vespertilionidae > Myotis > Myotis davidii. Next base: position 3,889,882 of record NW_006296226.1, on the reverse strand, counting down.
TTATTTCTACCAAAGAGGTAGAGCATGTTTAGGACAGAAAAGGCATGCTGAACCTTCATCTAACTCAGGAGACAGGAAATCATTAACAGGTAATGCTATTCAATAGTTAAGACACTATTCTCAAATGGCAATTCAGGTGATATAACCATCTCAAAATTTTAAAAAAATGTTTTTGTTTTAATGACTACACTTAAAGAGTCCTCAATAACTTTTGGTTCAAAGGAAAAATCAGAATTCTAATTAGAGATAGCTAAGAAAATAAATGCAAAGAAAATATACCAAATTCTTGTACCTTTAGATGAACTAAGCATTCAACTTCAGAAATGAAAAACACAGAACAAATCTAAAAATCAGAAGATTAAAATCAACAAAGATTAAACAGAGAAATCAGTGAATTAGAAAATTTGTCAGGCAGGGATATTTAATGGGCTAAAATTTATTAAGAGCTGCTATTTTACAAAATCTTCACTGTTGAAAGTATTACATATATCCCCCTTTTCCCCCTATTTACCCCTTCTAGCCTGCCCCCACCCCTGCACCAGGCCTTCACCAGCCTATTGTCTGTGTCCATGGTATGTGTGTGTGTATGTGTATATAGATAGATAGAGAGAGAGATAGATAGATAGATAGAGAGAGAGATAGATAGATAGATAGAGAGAGAGATAGATAGATAGATAGAGAGAGAGATAGATAGATAGATAGAGAGAGAGATAGATAGATATAGATATATATATACCATGGTTGGTATGTGTGTGTGTGTGTATACACACACACACACACACACACGTTTTTTGGTTGATTACTTCCCACCCACCCACAAGAGCTTATTATATGCCACGTGCCATTTTAGGCCTCTTATGCGGATTATTTAATTCTGACAATCCTGTTAAATAGATACTTACTATTAGCTCTATTATGCAATTCATGTTTCTGAACATTTAATCATATCAGAATTTTAAAGGACAATTTTATTTACTCATTTATGGTAATTATACCTTTCTTTTGTGTCATTTCTTATTGCTACCTCCTGAACATCTAGAACAAAATGTTAAGTTCTAATGGTCATACAAGGTGACCTTGCCATGATGGGAGGAAAAAAGGGAGAAACTTAAGCTTCAAAGCTCCTCTTTTGTATAGGCCCTTTTGTGAAACCTGAGAGGGGTCCTGAAAATCTTATATTCTTTCTTTTATTAAAAGAGAACCTCCAGGACTCACAAAACTTGGATTTGATCCCCTTTAATGGTCATAATTTCTTTGTTCTTGATTTTACTAAGTATTTTATCCCTAGTTTTGTAAGAACTATTGTGAGAAACAGATGCTGAATTTTATAAACTTTTTTTGGCACCTATTGGGATAAATCAAGCATGTTTTCTCCACTGACTTATTAATGTCAAGGATTGTACTGACAAGTTTAATAGTGTTAAACCATTTTTGCCATTTCTGTAATAAATTGAATTGGTTTTGAGGGGTGATTTTTAAAATATGCTAAACATGGTTGCTAATATTTATGATTTTCATATCTATATTCATAATGAAATTAATCTATTGTGCTATTTGTGCTTTGTTGCATTTTGACATGAGGATTATTCCAGCTTCATAAATGAACTGGATGAAAATTCCATCTTTTTTCCACCCTGGAACAAATTAAGCATGCAAATAATTGTATGTTCTTGAACATAGGGCCCCCAATATAGAATAATCCTCCCATTTTCTCAATGAGACTTCAGAAAATATTTTTAAATAAATTTTAATATTTAAGCTTTTAGGATATAGATGGAATAGTCATTAATTTAGTTATAAATATATATTTTTAAAAATTATATGTAAATACTTTCCAATTATTTTCATAAAGTAATTTCATTCAAGTAGTTCACATACATCTTTGATGATAGTATCTTCAAATCACTATGACAACTTTTGACTTTTTACTGTGGTTTTCCCTAGCACATCATTATCTCTAAATATGTTTAAGATATAACACATTTTGAATTCATATTGATGCAGCCCTAAAAAATTTATTCAAAGCCATTAGCATAACTTCAAGATAATATCCATTTGTCCTTTAAGTGTATTATTTGTGATATCTATGACAAAACTATCTACTACATTGTTTTTTTTTTTAATTTGCTTATAATGGCATCCAACTTTTTCAATTATGAGATTATATATTTCCAGGAATAATCCTAGAATGGTTTTAAATTTTTAGCCTCCTTTTATACTGATTTAATCAATCCAGGCTATTTCAGGCTAGTGTATATCATATAGAATATAGTCATGTAAGATGAGTCTACACATCACCACCATCTATACTAGTTCAGGATACATTTTACAACATTACATGTATGGGTTAAAGAACAGGCTTACTGAGGGAAAACTTAAAGGCAAGAGTCTTAAATCAGGAGAGATTTAGTTATTTGTATAAGGTATGGCCATACAAGTATGTGTTTATAACACTAATTAGTACTGGGCCATTAGGTATAGGTGCATTTATGCTAAAAATTTAATTTTAATACTCATTATTTTATCCCAGTTTGAAAATTTTAAAACTTCAAATGATGAAAAGACAAGATCCATTTGAATAGTTGGAAAAAAATAGCTACACTTTATTATTTTCAGCACTAAAATGGTTTTCATTTTCTCCTTTTAACAGATCTCATGAGTTCACAACTACCACAATTCAAAAAGCGACGTCTAATGTATGAAAAAGTCCCTGGTAGAGCTGATGGACAAACTCGTCTGAGGTTTTTTTGAAAAAGAAAGAATAGTGCTACATGCCACATCCCATTGTTTTTGTTGATAGGCCAATCACAGAATGATTTAGAGTTGGTCATAACTTAAAGAAAATGCAATTGTTCTTAGATGTTCTCGGTTTTCTATATTAAATGTTCATAATATACATTCTGCCCCATAGTTTGCATATTCAAATATTCTGGATAGACCCTTGTTAGGGGCCAAAAGTGTGAGTTCAGCCTCCAAGGTCCTTTCCCAAACACCTCATCACGTGGAATTGATTGGAACAGCCCCAACTCCCCAGATTGGCTCAGAAATTTCGATTCTTTCTCTGAGAGTATTTCATTTTCCTGTGAGCTTTTCATGTTAGAGGGAGTTACTTGCATTTAGGTTCATTGCTGGCGATAGTGATGCTGGCTTTTGACGTCTTGTGAGAGGCCTCACTCCCAAGTTCCAAGGCCCAGTTCAAACTTTGTAGACCTCACCAGAATATCACCTGTCTCTGCAATTGTGATGGACATAAGATACTCCTCTTTCCACTGAAACATCATACCCCTGGGATCAACACTAGGGTGTTCCACCCCTTGCCTCTCATTGTAGGAGCCTGGATTCTCCCCAAATATTGAACCCCAACCTAAAACAAGGGATGCAACAAATGGAGTAGCCTGAGTTGAAGGGGATGGGGAATGCAGATTGTAGCAATACAAAATGAAGGCTGAAAAAAATACGTTTTTCTGTCTTTTGCTTTTTTATTTGGTTTGTTATTATGTTTACCATACAACAATGACTAATTTAACACTCACGAGAAATGCCTTATTTATTTAGTTTTTTTAATTTAATTTGGTATAGGCAAGTGTAGATGTCTTTTCTCTTTTTATTTCTGGGTTTCCTGCCTTGCTTACGAAGACAGCTTTTACCCTAAAGCTGTATAATTAATATCCTAATTTTTCTTCTAATGCTTTTGTATTATATTTCTTTAACCCATGCGAGTTTTTTTACATAGTGTAATACAGACCCAATTTTATTTTCTTCCAAATGGATAGCCAATAATGGCAGCACCATTTACTAATTAAACCATACTTTCCCACTGAATAGGGAAAAAAAGTCATTTATTTCTGAACAATTATAATCCATTCATCTACTTGCCTATTCCTATACCACAATAATAGTTTGTGTGTGTTTTTCATTTTTAAAATCATTTTATTTTGATTCAGCAACTTAAAAGTAAAACTTTTTACTTTATTAAAAATTTTTATTTATTGGTTTTTGAGAGAGAGAGAGAGAGAGAGAGAGAGAGAGAGAGAGAGAGAGAGAGATTGCTTTGTTGTTCCACTTATTCATACATTCATTGGTTGATACTTGTATGTGCCTTGACTGGGTAGAGAACCCATAACCCTGGCTTATTAGGACGATGCTCTAACCAACTGAGCTATCCAGGCAGATTTCAAAAGAGAGGAAGGGAAGAGGGAGAGGGATAGAAACATCAATGATGAGAGAGAATCATTGATTGGCTGCCTCCTTCATGCCCTCTACTGGGGATTGAGCCTTCATCCTAGGCATGTACCCTCGACTGGGAACTGAACCGTGACCTCCTGGTTGATAGGTTGACGCTCAACCCCTGAGCCACACTGGCTAGGCAAAGTAAATTTTAAGAACTAGTAAGGCAAGTTTCACCCTTTCTTGTTTTATAAACACACACACACACACACACACACACACACCCCGTTTTAAAAACTATCTTGGACACTTGATTTTTCCATATGAACTTTTAGATATTTTAACCAGTTCTCCCCGAGAGAAATAAAATAGGAATGCCACTAAGTTTATATGAAATTGAGATTTAATGATATTATTGAACTTTAATTTATGTAGACCCTGTTCTATAAACAGCAATAAAAGCTTTTCTTTATAACTTGCAACTTTTGTTAAATTCTCAAGTATTTTTTATCGTTTTGTCATTAAAGTGGAAATGGGATATATTTTCCATTTCCATTTCTAAATAGCTATTGCCAGTGTAGAAAATGCTTGTTTTTCTATATATACTTTCCTATGTCATTAGTCCACTTAGTTTTTATTCAGAAAACCATTGAATGTTATCAAATGACTTGTTGGCATAGATTCTCTTCTTTAAACCATTCATGGAATGAATTTCATTGATAGATTTCCTTATATTGAACTAGCTTTGTTACATTGTATCTCCTCTTGATATATTATTAGATTTGATTTGTTTATATTTAGGACATTTGCATCTGTGTTTGTGAGATGTCTCTAGTTTTCTTGTACTATAGTACCAAGATTTTGCTGAAGGAAAAAGTGGAATAGGAGAAGTTCTTGTGAGTTGTTTCTATTTTACACATTAAAACCTGTACATAATTAATGTTTACAACTTGATGAGTTTGGAGATAAGTGAAACCATCATCACAATCTATGCCATGAACCTAGCCACCACCTCCAAAAGGTTCCCCCTGCCCTCTTATTTTTGTAATAAGAATAGTTAACATTAAATCTGCATTGTTAGCAAATTTTTAAGTATACAGTAGAGTATTGTTAATTATAGGCACTAGGCTGTAAGCAGATCTCTAGGACTTACTCGTCTTATAAACTGAAATTTGTTTGTTAATGAAGGTTTTTAAAAATGCTTGTTATCGTTAAGATGGAGAATGGAACATGTTTAAATGGTGATAGAAAAGATCCAATGGAGAAGCTGAAGATGAAGGAGAGAAAGGATAATTGACAGTGTGACATTTCAGAGAAGGTGAATCAGATCCAGAGAATACATACAAGGGCTAGAAAGGGACACCCGAATTATGATCGAATGAAAGGAATTCAAATTGCTTAGATTTGGAAGTTTAGTGGCCAGAACTTAAGGAAGTACCCACCTAATGGCTTCTTTTTTCTCTATTGTAACAATACTTACGCTCAAAAAATATTTTCGTTTATTTACTTATGGTTTTACACATAGATATTTCAAGAGCAAATGCCAGCAATTGAGATATTTCTGTACGTTATACATATACTATTTATAAAATTCTACAGGTACTTATAAACAAAACTTTGTATCTCCCACTTCCAGCATTCAATCTTACAAGCAAACAGAAATCTGTGAAACCTTAAAACAAAATCAGACACCAAACGTTGCTGTCATAGAAAATAATGAGTTAAACAGAAACTTTATTTCCAAGCTCTTCAAAATTATTACAAACACAAATAAAGTATCCATTTTAGTGTCTCAAATCAAAGGCACATCATCAAAGTAAAACACTTATGACATTAAGAACCCATTTAGCTTGTAAGATTTTCACATTGCTTTGCTTTTAATCATTTGCAGTGTTCTGTAAGTCACATTTTAAACATTTGAAAGCTATGAGATAATGTAGTGTTTTTTTTTTAAAGTATAACCACAACTATGAAGTAGAGGAACTTAAGAAGACAAAGATCAGATCTGTGGCATACACAACATGGGGAGATCTAATACACAACACATTAATCTTTCCAAACAAGTTTGCTAAGAAACAGCTTCCATATTTAGTGTTAAAATAAAACAATCTTCTCACAAAAATCAAGACATCACTTGATTAATAAAGTCTGTTCTTTCCCCCACTTTTACACTGTCTTGCCTTCATTTTGAAATTATAAATTCATGAGAAAAGGACACATTTTGTTATGGTGTAAAAATCTTAGGAACAACAAATTACAAGTATTCAATTTTTTAATAAAAATGTTTTCCTTCCCAAAATGTAAACATCAGTAAATAAAACATACATAATATTTCAGGTCTAGAAACACCAATAATTCACTTATGAAAGAGGTGCATTTTTGTATATTTGGTGGTAGGGTTTTTGTCTTAAGTATAAAGCACTTCACCAAACAAACCAGGCCATTATTATTATTTAAAAGTCTCCTCCTTCACCCAGTTTCCTAATTTGAGTTGAAACTCAGCAATTTCTGTAGAATTTGGCTACAGGACCAGGCCGCAGGGAAGGTCTGAATATGTAAGTCGTTTGGTTAGAGGAAAATGCTTTCGTGAGACTTGGAGGCATTCATCACTTTGTGCCCGAAGGCTTCTTTAGCGAACTTCTTTCCTAATGGAAAGAGAATTTGGTTCATTTCCACTTTAGTAAGATTTACACATGAAATTAATAGTCAGCATTTCATAGGACACTTTAGTATTCTCAAAGCAGAGAGGAACAAGTTAATTTTAAAAACCCATTCAAACCACACCATGAAGGAATAGCACCCATGAACGTGCTCTGTAAAAAGAAAAATGCCAAGCCTG
>NW_006296226.1:3878021-3882784 GCF_000327345.1 Myotis davidii | reverse complement strand
CCACGCAGCCTGTGCGGGGCCCTGAGGGGCTGGCAGGCTGGAGGGAGCAGGTGTGAGGGGGGCTACTTGTCAGGAAGCCTGCCCCAGAGGCAGGAGCTCTGACCAGATCAACAGTGTTCAATTCCCAGTCAGGGCACATGCCTGGGTTATGGGCTTGATCCCCAGTAGGGGGCCTGCAGGAGACAGCCAACCAATGATTCTCTCCCATCAGTGATATTTCTCTCTCCTTCTCCCTTCCTCTCTGAAACCAATAAAAATATTAAATAAGTGAAACAGAGATGTATTCTGAAGCCTTTGAAAGACATCACAGCTGGTAGTAGGAACAACTCTCTTCCTCTGGGGAGTCCTTTGTCCCAAGAGCAGCAAGTGGGTTGATAGCACCAAGCAGCAAATGACAACTCTGGGATGGTGTAAGGACAGAGAGAGTAGGACTAAGGTCAAGCAATGACCACCAGCTAACTCGGTCAGAGAGCTCAAGTACATGAAGATACTAACATCTTATGAGTTAGTGCCCGAGAGAACTGAGACTCTCTTAATTAGATGCAATGCACAGGCAGGGTAAATAGAGACTAGAGTCACCCTTCAGGGATAGTTGTGCATTTGGCTGCTTTCCTTTTTCATTCCCCCAATGATACTAGATATTCAAAACACACTTGCCCAAATCCTCTGAGAAGCCCTGTGATAGTGGCATGGCCCCAGGCGGGCACGGTGGATCAAGACTCACCAGTCTTCAGAGTAAAGCACAGGACCTGGGCTCCCGGAAGGGGTTGCTGCCCGCTGGAACTCCGACCAGCAGGGCATCCTTGCAGGCGTTCTGCACGCAGTACTGCTGAAGCTCGGCAGCCGCCTGGGAGACCTGAAACCAAAGGCCTGCAGCTTGACATGCCGCCCACAGCCAGACCCACCGGGCAGCCCTTCCTTCGACATTCTGAAAAACGCGCCCGCAGCCTGACCACACTTTCTGTGGCTGCCGGAAGTCTTCCTTTTTGCTGAAAGTTCTAATAACTGAACTCCAAAGAGGAAAGGTTACAATTGCTATGAACTCTGATTTAGGATATTTTGGGTTGCTTATTCAATAAAAGAAAAAGCAGCGTCTCTGATGCATTTCGTATCCTAGTTCTGAGACTAAATTGATAAATAGCTCATGCTAGTGTTTCCTTTATACATTTTCACTCATAAAGTATGCATGGATGTATCCCTGTTTGCCCAGTGAGCACACTGTTTAATGTACACAGGCTGGAGTTTTATCCGGTGTGCTCAGAACAAGTTCTCCCGCCTCGCTCGGGGCAGGACAGCTTGTTGGTGAACAGAGCAGCCTCTGGAGCCAGACTGCCTGGGCTCAGATTCAGCTGTGCCACCACCTGTACGGACATGGGCCGGTCTCTTAGCGTCTCAGTACTTGTTTTCTCATCGCTGAACTGTATTTAGTAACAGTACCCACTTCATGGGATTGATGTGATGGTTGTTAATGCAGGCAAAGCACTCAGAACAGTGCTGCCACACCATTAGCAATATATATGTGGCAGACTGCAGAAAAGTCACAGTATTTTGCAACTCCTCCCACCAAAAGCTGGAGCCAGCTTACCCACTTCTCGAATCTGAGCTTGTTTGGTGACTTGCTTTGACTAGGAGAAGGTAGTAGAAATAATGGGCCAGTTCCAAGCCTTGGCTAGAAGAGCCTTTGTCTGTCTCTCTCTCTCTCTCTCTCTCTCTCTCTCTCGCTGTGATTAGAATCCTAAAATCACCATCTAATAATACCAAGCCAGATGACCCGAGACCTTGTGGAAGAGCAGCAGAAAGCTAGCCCCCAGCCACCTGCCTACCAACCCCCAGCTACGTGAGGGAAGCCACCCCATATCACCCAGCCACCAGCCAGCCTTCCATCTGACTGCAGATGCACAGGAGGGCCCAGCAAAGATCAGCAGAACTATACAGTTGAACCCAGCTTAAACTGCTGGCCTAAGAATCGTTGAGTTAATAAATGTCGTTTTAAATCACAGCATTGGTTCCATGTTATTCTGCCTTTTTTCTTATCTTCCATTTGATGCATATTTGAAGGCTTTCTTCACTTCCCATTTTCCTTTTCATTTTTTAAAATATGTGTTTATTCATTTCAAGAGAGAGGGAGAGAGATAGAAACATCAATGATGAGAGAGAATCATTGATCAGCTGCCTCCTGCATGCTCCTTACTGGGGATTGAAACCGCAACTAGGGCATCTGCCCTGACCAGAATCAAACCTTGATTCTTGGTTCATGGGTCGACACTCAGCCACTGAGCCACACAGGCCAGGCACTTCCCATTTTTCTTGCATAAAAAAGGTGCTTTGTGTAAAAACTCACCTATGTTGTACAGAAATGATTCTAATTACTCTTCAAGAATTACTACCACTTTGTGTTAATTTCCCAAGCTTCCAAATAACTGGAAAATCAACTCATGTTACAGTTACGATCTCGTTTCTAGAATGCTTTTAGGAATTTTGGTTTCATTCATGTAATAATCATTTGTTACATAAACCTAAGCACAAAACACTGTCAGAATAATGTTTAAGTTTACTTTTCCCTCAATAGAAGTTTTATCATTTCACATTAATTATAATTGGAGTTAATGGTTATATCGAACAGTTATTAATTCAAAAGAAATTTGGAACCAATTGTGCTCATGCTTGCTACCGCTGTATCAAAGGGAACAGGTGGACCCCACACATGAGTGGAAGGAGACTATCTCCCAGGGCCCCTTGGAAAATGGGACTAACTGAACCCTTGCCTAACAACATGGTCAAAAAGTGAAGGTGAGAGGACACGCAGAGAAAGTAAGAGAGTGGACAGCATTCCTCTAGCGCAGTGGTTCTCAACCTTCTGGCCCTTTCAATACAGTTCCTCATGTTGTGACCCAACCATAAAATTATTTTCGTTGCTACTTCATCACTGTCATGTTGCTACTGTTATGAATCGTAATGTAAATCTCTGATATGCAGGATGGTCTTAGGCGCCCCCTGTGAAAGGGTCGTTCGACCGCCAAAGGGGTCGCGACCCACAGGTTGAGAACCGCTGCCTAGCACTGTAGATTGCGAGGATTCAGGCCCAAACTCTGGGAAGCTGCGGCCTGGTGCTGGAGGTGGGATAATGCCCACCCAGGTTACACGGCTTCCCTTGGTTTGCGCCCATGCTCACCCAGCAACGTCTGAGAGGCTTCTCCAGAGGAAAGAAGGGGTGCTGGGACGGATATGGAGCATTCCAGGCACTAGGAAGGGAAACTAAACAGGTGGTGCCCTGGTTATTGAGCAGCTAGCGAGTCTGTTGAGGAGACATCATCTCTGGGTGCGCTGAGCACGTCCATTGAGCCCCGAGATGAGGAGGCCAGACCTCGGATTGCTGTGACTCCCTAAAGCGCTGCCTGTGAGGAGCCGCCAAGCACCCCAGGTCTGCTACCCTGAGCACATCCCTCAACTAAGTGTATGATCTGTGTGCCTTGAACAATCCTCTCAAATTCCCTAGATCTCGGTTTCATCTCCCATAATTATTTTTTTTAACGTAGATAATCGGTTCCCCAGCTTCCTCACAGCGTAGGCATCTGGCTGTTTCCCTCTCCACCTCAGCTCTCCGCATCCTCCTGAACACTTGCCACAACCCTCGTTTCAGCTCCCCGACCGCCTCTCCTCAAACAGACGCCTCCTCCATGCCAGCAGTCACAGCCAAGCCCTGTTAACTGCTCCACAACCGAAACCTTACACTCCAGCATGCTGCTGCCTGATCACAATCTCCCCTACCCATCCAGGGCGCCGCTTCCTCCTCGGCTACACCTGCTCTTGGCTCTCAGAGAGAATGCCACCTCCCCCCACCTCCAGCCCAACACCAGGAGGCTCGCCCCGATCCGTCGCTATCCAGCCCAGGCTCAGCCTCCTTCTGGTCGGACCCTCGGCCCCTTGCCCTCCACTCCCACTTCCTTCTGTCTGGCACATCTTCCCTGCTAACCCACTTACTTGGATCAACTACCCTTCAGGTGGGCACTCAGACCCCTGGGCGGCCAAAGGCTGCCGGGTGAGGGAAATCATAACGGGTGCGAGGAGTTTCCGCTCTCACAGCAGCCGGTCTCCAACATCAGGAGGTGTCAGGGATGTGCCTGGTAAGAAAGAGACACCCCCGCCCCCATCCCTCCAGGCACCCTCTCCCCACCCTCGCTCTGGGGGTTCCACTGGCTCCCTTTCCTCTGCCCCAAAGAAGGCCTCTATTCCACAAAGAAAACTCAAGCCCCTACCCAGAAACATCTATCTGTATACATACCCCCACCCCTCCTTCCTTCCTGTCTCAAAAGGTCGCCCCCAATCCCAGGCCCCCTGTCTCCTCTCCCTCCAAAACTCCTTCTCCATTTGTTCCTTTGCTCAACTCAAAACATGGCCTTTTGTTTCCTACTTTAAAAAAAAAGGAAAAGAAAAAGAAAAAGGTGTTTCCTCTCGAACACCAGACTTCTCTTTACGTGTGCCTACCGTATTACAATCCAGACTCTGCTCCTCCTCCTCCGAAACCCCTTCGGCATGCCACGGCCTCTCTTTCCCGTTTTATGCGCTTCACATCACTCACTGCCGGACATTACTTTATGGTTAATGTTTCCTGTGTATCTTCGCCCCTAGAATCGCCGCGAGCTCAGGACCTAGGATAGTGCCGGGTACGGAGGCCCGGCCTGGAGGTCTGCCCAGGACGCTGCCTACACCCGCGGCCACACACGGTCACACACAGATGCCGTCACCCGGCGGGCTGGACCCAC
>NW_006296226.1:3856057-3877278 GCF_000327345.1 Myotis davidii | reverse complement strand
CGGAGAGGAGCCAGGTAAGCGATGGCGACAGTTGGGTCGGAACTGCCGGGACCCCAGCGCCCCCGCGTTCCACACACAGGGAGACGGCGCTGCGCCAGCGGCCTGCAGCCTGCCTGCTTCCCGCTGTCACCTGCCATTCCTCACTCCCCTGCCATGGACCTGCTAACGGCCGGTTATCTTTCCAGCAAAGGCGCTAAAAATCTCTCTTCTCCATAAAAACAATGAAATCGGAAGGTGTTTCTGCCCATGTTACAGGAAAATAGCAATAATATATCCCTTTGGTTTTCTAAAATGATTCAAAAGAAACAGGAAAACACATCAACTATCACGTGTGAAACAATGTTCCATAGAAAATTATTTCACTTCCTTATGCCCATTTTTAGAACTCTCCTGATTCACCAGCAGGTTTGTAGAGAGAGATTTTCATGGGCTTTTTTTTTCTCTTTAAAATTTTGAGAGACAGAAGGGGGGAGAGCGGGCAAGCGACAGAAACTTTGGTGTGCCCCAACCAGGAATCGAACCCACAACCTTGCAATGCACAGGATGATGCTCCAACCATTGTACCACACAGGCCAGCGCTTGAGGGGCATTTTGAGACTTTTGGAGGCAGTGGAACTTAGGGCTGCTTGATGTCCTTTTGAGCAACCATTCAAGCATGCCTGTTTATCTCATTAAAAGTGTCCCTTCAGTAAATGTCAGCCTTCTACTAGTGAGTAGCTGATTATTCTGATGTCTCTGGAAGTTTCTTTCCCGAGTTGTCATCTTAGCTGCTTCACCTTGTACCCAAGGCAACAAGAGGCCAGCAGCTGCTTTTAAAACACCCAACTCCAACCCTAAGGGGCATCGCTTTGTTCACTCTAGCACAGTACTACAACTCGAACAAGGTGAGGAATCCAAACACCTACTATAAGAGTAAAGAAACATGGGATTTTAAATCATCAGTAGACACCCTCCTGCCCTGGATTTTAACAAATGAGAATGAATGGTTCCTGTTCCCTCTGAAGGTAAGAAAACATCTCCTGAGCATTCATACTTGCCAGCACTTTCCTCCTATCTTACTTAATTCTCATAATAATCTACTCTCTATCCTAATCTTTAAAAGTTATGTAACAAAAGCAATATGTTAATCTTTGATTTAAAATGTCATACCAACAAACGTGACATATTGCAACCATTTTATTCATATGACGCCTGGGATAAATCCTTTAACAGCAGTACTGATTCGCCACCACGCATGTGCGCTGATACCTTGGTGAAAATCATGCTTCAGTCAAATTATGTGTGAATTACTTTCACTTCCACATGTATAAAAACATATCTCATTGTTTATATCTCATTGAAAGAACAGCACAGTCACTTCTTTTTTTCTGGTTTAAATGTATGTAAATGCATTCATATACAATGGATTTTTTTTTTTTTGCCACTCAAGGACTTTATAATATACTAACAACTTTTCAGTACACTATTTCTGCTTCGTCGCTTTTAAAAAATTGAAGTGGGGGTAAAAAGCAATACTGTGGTACAAAAGGCCTTTCTACAAGGTCTCTTCTGGAAATATGTTTGAAAAAAGTCATAGTCCTATAATGACTGTAATCAAGAGCATCCTACAAGGACATGAACGCAGAGTCACTCTCCTGGAGAGTTTATCACCTCCTTAGGAATACTATGACTGGGGAGGAAGAGTGGAAAGACATTCTAGAGGACTCTCCTGGAGATATATTCTGAACATATTTCAATCCCAGAATGACTATAAAGAAGATGATGTTATAGTTGAAATCATTTTGTTGAAGTTTGTGTCTAGAAAGACACTCAGAATAATATAATGAAATGCTATTATAATGGTTTATGTTTTGTGAAAATATCAGAGGCCACGAAAGCAGAAAAATGTAGTACTATAACAGAGAATACGGAAACACGTTTGAAGAATAAGTACTTAACACGTAAACATTTTCAATGGTATCTAATAAATTTTCATGTCAAATCTTTTAACCAAACATATGAAATTTTAAATGGCAACTTATAAATCTTCATGTTAAATCTTTTAACAAAATCCACAAATAGATTATAAAAATTGAACAATCATAAATGTCTTATGTATAAAGTTTTAAGGTAAAGTTTAAATTTCTTCATTATTCTGTTGAATCAAATACTTAAGGAATTTTAGTTACTGCAGAGGAGTAGGGGAAACATTTCTAAAATAATTCAGTTATGAAAATATCACGATTAAGGTTTGGCATAGTAGCATTCCAGCAATCCTCAGTCATCCACAAATGTTAGCCGGCCAGGCCCTTCATTCCTCATCCATCTCCTGTATCTCTTCCATCGAGGGTTGTTGGCCAATTTTTGCTTTAGCTCTTCTTCTTGTTCTTGTTTGTAGACCTGTAAGTGTAAAAAACACTAGCTGACTTTATAATCCAAAGGGAAGCATTTGTCATAAGCTTTATGGCATATTTACATTTTTCAAATATAAGTTTAGATGAAAGTGTCCAATGAATGTATTGGTTTGTCTTCTGAAGACCATGCACTAAAAATACTAAGCAGTTAAGCACTTGAACATTCAGTGTTAAATACTAAAGAACAGCTTGTACAAGGAGTAGCCCTCATTAAAATCATACACAAGCTGAGTTTAAAGGACTTAAACATTCCCTCTCTGCAATTAATGTCCAATATTTAGAATCACACTTCATTTTTTAACGTATTTTTCTGTAAATTTAACTGGTGGCTTTCAGTACTTGTTGATCCTAACCAAGGAACAAAATGACCTGGTATATACATTTGTCTCCAAATTGAACTTACATCCAATCCACTTTTATCTTCAAAAATAATTATTGGTATTTCAAAATGCTGTACTAAAGTTACCAAAGAAGGTTAAATAAACCACATGGATTAAGAACAAAACATATGCATCTCTGTAACTTAGAGTGGATGTCAACTGACATTAAATGAACAAGTTTTCATAACCAGTTTCAGAGTTACATCAAATTTTACAAAGAAATTATTCTACTTCCAAATTTAGGAAGTAATAACCAAATATATATAATCTCATATAATAACACTAGAGGCCCAGTGCAAGAAATTTGTGCGGGGGGGGGAGGGGGGAGCAGTTGAGCAGCCTTAGTATATCATTAGCATATTACGCTTTGATTGGTTGAACAGCCGACTGGACAACCAGACACTTCGCATACTAGGCTTTTACTATATAGGATAATTAAGCCCAGAATAGTACTCTATGAAAGACAGTTTTGTGAATTAGACTGCTTAACCTACTTTAAAAAGAAAACTTTTCAGATAATTTAGGAGCAAAATAGTATGTTACCTTCCATTTTTATGTTAGTGATAATCAGGCTGAATATAATTACTTGCCAAAACATTCTGGCAATTTTCAGTAAGTTAAGTTACTTAAATATAATTCAGACTGAAGCTTTACTTCTGGTAAAATCTATTTAGAATATGACATATAAAAAGGAATGTCTCTGAAACTGAAAAAACAATTATAGTTCAGATTTTTTAGGAAGATTTCACTGTTTTTTATTCCTATATTTCATATATTAACCAATTAATTTTACCCCAAACCTAATATATTATGGTGAGATTACTAGTTGCTTTAAGACTTTAGCTCGGCAGCTGATCACCTCAAAGTCACTGTTGTAGCTGACCACTGTAGAATATACAGTTATTAAAATGCCCACAGTTTCAAGGTACATAGTACATTAATTTAATTTAAAAATAAAAGTAACTTTTCATACATATGTTAGTTATTATGTAGAAGAGTCTGTGCTCATTTTGTTTGGAATGAAGCTACTTAAACAAAATTTCCATCTTTTATACCCTCTCTCTGTGTTTTGTTTTGTTTTTTTTTTGTTGTTTTTTTAATATATTTTATTTTTTACAGAGAGGAAGGGAGAGGGACAGAGAGTTAGAAACATCGATCAGCTGCCTCCTGCACACCCACTACTGGGGATGTGCCGCAACCAAGGTACATGCCCTTGACCGGAATCGAACCTGGGACCCTTCAGTCCACAGGCCGACGCTCTATCCATTGAGCCAAACCAGTTACGGCTGTGTTTTGTTTTTTTAATCTCCGTGGCTAAGTTTACATGACTGGAAGGAAATTTGGGGAAGACCAAATTTTAGCTAGTGCAGTTAACAGAGAGTTGTTGTGACACATTATCACCCCATTCTACTTAAACACAATGAATTAGACCATCCTTAACATTTTCAGCAAAGTATTTAAAATTTATCTTTTAAAAAAACAAATTACAGATTAAAAATCCACTGTCCCACCCTAGCCGTTTTGGCTCAGTGGCTAGACCACTGGCCTGCAGACTGAAGGGTCCCGGGTTCAATTCTGGCCAAGGGCACATGCCTGGGTTGCAGGCTTGATCCTCAGTAGGGGTTGTACAGGAGGCAGCCCATCAATGATTCTCTCTCATCATTGATGTTTCTATCTCTCTCTCCCTTTCCCATACTCTCTGAAATCAATAAATATATATTTTTAAAAATCCATTGTCCCACTACCAAATATAGTCATACTTTCAGTAAAAGACCTTTTTTAAAAAAGTCCTCACCCAAGGACAAGTTCACTAATTTTTAGAGGGGAAGGAAAAGAGAGGGGAGAGAGAGAGAGACATCAACGTGAGAGAGAAATATCAATCAGCTGTCTCCTGTAAAAGCCCCAACTGTGGATCAAACCAGCAACTTAGGTCCATGCCCTGACATTCCACCTTTCAGTGCATAAGACGATAACTCTAACCAACTGAGCTACACTGGCCAGGGTCAAAGTACGATGTGTATTCATTATTCAGCTCTTGGATTTCAGAAATTTGAGTGCACTTCTGTGATCCTTATCACACACCTAATTTTACCTTGGTATGGAAGGCGACATAAAATCACAGAAGACTTGTTACTCACCTCATAATTCTCCTTTATCCAGAGCTCCCTTTTAAGAAAAGTTTCTTTTTGATGATCTTCTAGACTATCAAACTGAGACTTTGACATCTTCATAGATTTACGTATGAGATATAGTCTTTCTTCTTCCCCATACTCTTTGCCTTTGATATTGAAATTATAGACCCACCGGCAGTACCAGACTATATATGAGCACAGGTGAACAGGAGCCAAGAGAATTTGGAACAGGAGAAGATCGCGTATCTGGGGTTTTTGATAGCCTCCCTTTATATCTACTTTACTCTTTATAATGTTCTTTATAATGTTCTCCTCCTCATCACGAATTTCCTCTTTGGATTTCTTGTTTCTGCCCTTCTCTTTGGCTTTTCGGAGCAACCCCTGCTCTTTAGCAATCTCCATGGCTTGGATGCGGTACTTGGGCACTGTGGCCAGGTAGTTGATCGCCTTGTTGTAGCTATTCCACCAGCTGAAAAACTAGAATATTTAACAAATAAAAATGGGTGATTTTTATTACCAGAATTCATCTTGGTGAGCACCACCCCTCCCCAAAGCCCATTCTCATTAAAAACAGGGACCTCAATAACCTTACACTGCAAGTAAAAGATACAACTGAATAATGCCTCTATGTACAAGGCTGGGTCAGGTAAGCCCTGAGCTGAGCCAAAAAGCCATTAAATCAGGAGATACCCAAGATGAGCAGTTAGATAGATCAATGGAATCACACACCTGCGACTTCACATCTTTACTATCTGGCTCTTCTCTACATCACTATTAAGAAATCTCGCTCTAGTTCTCTCTCAAGAGTACAGTCTACTTACTGAAATAAGCGTTAGATGGCAAAACTAACTGGTAAGGAACTTGTTTTAAGAACTCAGCCTATAGCCTGACCGGCACGGCTCAGTGGTTGAGGGGAAGGGAGAGAAACACCAACTGGCTGCCTCCTGCACATCCCCTACTGGGGATCAAGCCCGCAACCCGGAAATATGCCCTGACAGGGAATCGAACTGGCCACCTCTCAGTGCATGGGATGATGCCCAACCAACTGAGCAACGTGGGCCATGGCTCTAGTTCAGTTCTAATGACTAGCCCCAGGCAGTGTACACTCTACAGTGGTTCTCAACCTGTGGGTCGCAACCCCTTTGGAGGTCAAATGACCCTTTCACAGGGGTCGCCTAAATACATCCTGCATATCAGATGTTTACATTACGATTCATAACAGTAGCAACATTACAGTTATGAAGTAGCAACGAAAATAAATTCATGGTTGGGGTCACCACAACGTGAGGAACTGTATTAAAGGGTCGCGGCATTAGGAAGGTTGAGAACCACTGCTAGCACAGACATAGAGACACACCTATCCACCAATACACACCTGAAACACCGAGATGGCACACACACTGACCAGAATCACAATTCTGACGTCCACTCTGGGGGCTAGGCGCCTGCGGTAGTAGTGATAGTAATGGCTGTAGTATTCCTCTGGGTGATCCAGCATGTAGTCGTAATCTTTTCGTGTTTCTTCATCCTGTAAAATAACAAGATGTCCAATTTCACAGGCATTTCCTAAAATGGCCTCAGTTTATAATCTTTTAAGTCAAATCTAGAGTTTTTTAATTATGTAAGGTTAATCTGAGTAAAAGCACTGTCAAAATCAAAAAATTTCCACAGCTCAGTGGTTGAGCATCTACCTATGAACCAGGAGGTCACGGTTCGATCCCCGGTCGGGGCACATCCCTGGGTTGCAGGCTTGATCCCCAGTAGGGGTCATGCAGGAGGCAGCCAATCAATAATTCTCTCTCATCATTGATGTTTCTATCTCTCTCTCTCTCTCTCTCCCTTCCTCTCTGAAATCAATAATAAAAATATATTAAAAATCTCCCATCCCTCTTCAAAGGCACATTAATGTGTTTCCAGAACTTTAATGTTAGCTATAAAGTATAATAAAAAATATCTCCCTAAATTCTTGAGTAATGTTAGTCCTCCTAGAAAAATAAAAACACTTTAATAACAATTACTGATGCCTTTTTAGCCAGTGTCGTGCTACTAAGGATGTCTTTGTGTTCTTATAACATAAGAGCATGTTGACACCTACTCTCAATAACTGTTGATGGGAAAAAATGTTTGTTTCTATTGTAAATATTCACAATCATTTTCCAGCCTTAGGTAGAAGGCTTTCTGTTGAAAGCAATGATTAAGAGAACAAAAAGCAGACGAAGCCAGTTCTGTGCCTATAAAACTGAATTATGCTCATCTCAAAGAAACATCTATGCAGAATGGTGGTCCAAGTCTAGCTTTGTGACTTTGGGTGACATTTTCAGCCTCTTTTTTTTTTTTTAATAGGGATAATACTGCTCTTACAGTGTTGTTTTGAATATCAAATAACACATTATATAAAATCATGTTACAAATACACAGTACTTTACTATTACAAACCTTGTCACGGCCCAGTTCATAAATAAGGTAACATATAAACATGTTGAAAATAGTTAACACTCTGAAATGCTGCTCTGTTTACAAATGTTCACAAATAAAACATTTCTTAAAACCTTGCATAATTTTAATCAATTTCCAACAGGGATAAATGCCAAACTTTTATTGAGCTACATTGGTTGAAAAGCTACTAAACTAGGTTCTGAATTGCTTTTACCACACAGGAAACACCTATTTTGTCTTGTGTCTAAAAAGATGTTAGGAACTAAAAGCACAACAAATTCTTTACTCTATAAGTGAGCACACAGAAACCATTATGAAAACAAAGATCTTTTTCACCTAGAGGATTTCTTTTAGATGAATTATTCAACATCCATAAAGTTACAGATTCTTAGACAAAGACATTTCAAAATCTGCACCTGGTGCTCTGCTACCAGAGGTCCTGGGGTCTGTTCAGGGTCTCCTGAGTCCTCCAAATGTAGTTTCATAGATTTCAAATAAGAAGTTTGCTAATGACAAAAACCTTCACTGTAGCCATTAAAGTCATTGCATATTTTCTATTAAGATTTCTGAAGTTGAATGAGCATAATTTCAGTGACAAATCTCTTTCATTATATTCAAAGTATTTTCAACTTCTGACTAGAATTTGAAATTAGATAAACTAAGTACCTAGTATGGTTAGATATAGCTATACTTAAAGTCCCTATGACACTACAGAGGTCCAAGATAAGAGAACTGTGTGTGATATAAGAAGGGGTGTTATTATTTTCAAATTCACTCCTTATATGTTCATTTCTATAAAAAAAAATTTCTTGTGGCAATTGTCACTTTCCACTTCTTTTTTTGCCTTTTTTTTTTTTTTTTTGCTTTTGGGGCTAATGCTATAGAAATGCTCTGCGTTTGGCCTGAAATCCGTGGCTTTTAACTCAGCTTCCCAATCTTGGCAGATGTCCTTTAAAAATGTATTTCTTCACACATAATTCTTCTCCGACCAGAGGAGAGGTAATTTTGAAATTGACTGCCACACTGAGATCAGATTCCTAAAGCCTCCAGCATCACTATCTACATGGGCCCTTCCCAGCTTGGCTGTCCTTCTGGTCTCCGTGTGGCTGAAATCCACTATGTGAATGTCATACATCCAATGGTTATCCTTTCTTCTTTGTTCTCTTGTCTTAGTGAAGGTCACATTCCACAGAATGCAGCCTCCCTCAAGCCTGTCACCCACACCTTCCCGGAGGGTCACCATCTTACCACTGGTCCCCAGATTTGTGACATCAAGTCCTGAGCTACTCTAACAGGGTGGTCACTCAATGCTCTCCAACCAGCAACTCCAAAACCTAGACCTGTGTCTGGTCTCTCCACTGCAACCCATAGAGTCTACTCAGAGCCCACGAACAAGCCCTCAAACCACCTCATTCCTGCAAAGGCTTCATTCAGGGCCAAGTCTGACTTCTCTTAGATGGTTTTCTTTTCCCTGGAGTCACCATAAATTTATGACCCACTTTTGGTCATGATCAGAGACAAGAAGGTTGGCCACCTCCTTGTTACAGCACTTAACCGGCCAGAATCTTGACTCAGTTTATAGCTTTCCCTCAGAACCAAGAAAGTGATTTTAGGCTGAGGCATAATGTACTTTAGCAGGTGTTCAAGGTTGGCACAAATTGGAGAGTTAGGAGCTCTCAACGGTCTAAGTCAAAATCCTACTCGTTAGTAACCCACAAAGTTTAGAATCAACCTAGTAAGCACACAAGGATACCAGGAATATTAGCAAAAAAGAAAAGACAGAGACTAGAACACAGTTAGAGAGCTACAGGTACATACTTATTTTAACACCATATATTTATATTTTTTTCTCCTATGTATTTTGGAACTAAGATACTCCCACATTTAAAAAAAAAAATCTCCAGGGCTAATCAGGTAAGTTAAAATTTCCTTGGCAACCAATAAGGCCTCCATACCTGGCCCTATCTTACCAAGCAACACCTCATCACCCTCCCCTCTTCTGTCCACAGCAAACAGTCAGATAGTAATTCCTGGAATTTAGTGTGTTTTTCCAATCCAGCATGCTCTCTCAGACCTGTCTTTGAACACAGAATTCAAACTCAAATGCCCATCCCTTTTTTCCAACCTCATGAGCTCCTATGAATCCTTTAGGACACAAATGTTACTGCTTCAGACAGAGTTAGACCACCTTATCACACACATCACCTATTTATTATAGCACTTATCACACTGTAATCACCAGTTTTTTTCTTTTCCTGGAGTAAGAACTTCTAGAAGATCGGTAGGGTGACTCAGTGATCTCTGTATACCCAAGACCTAGCACAATGCCTGGCACTCAGGAACTATCATTTTAAAAAGGAGTGACATGTTGTAACTCCTTATAACTCACTATACACATCTCCCAGCCACACAGGTCTCCATCTCACCAGGAAGGCTGGATGCGTGATTATGTCACAAAAAAACTTCAGTTGAGCAACACGACTGCGTGATGTCATAGCTTATGAGAGTATGCTACTGTGGCTTAAACAGCTTAAACCTTAAAACAGTTGAATATCTTACCTTTCAACAAGTAGCACTTTTCCTTTCAGCAATTTTGTGGATCTTAAGGTCCCAGGGTCAGGAAGATTCCAACTTCTTTCCAAAACCAAAACCTTTATACTTGTTTCTTCCTCCTCTCTGTCCTGAGCCTTTGCAGCTGGGCAACAAGCTCCTGGTTCTAATCTCTACGGGAAAAAAGTGCTGCTGCTGTGTCCGCGCCACTCCCAATCCTCTCGGGCACACGCAGGACTGGAACATAACCACCAATATCTAGATCAAAAGTGAACACAAGGAAACCCACAAGCAAAGAAAGTACTGCATCCTTCCTTCTCTGAGGAAAAGGTCAGTCCCCCCGCCCCAGAGGCAAAAATATATTATTTCTTGCCCTTGAGAGAAATAACTGTTTAATCTTAAGAAACATAAATTGCAATAATTTGATATTGCAGCCACTTTTACATTAAAAAGTTTCCATTACACAGATAGTAAAAACCATTTTAGGATAGTAAAGGCCAGGAATCAATAATGTATGAAAACACGGTAATATTTTGTTTGGTCTTAAAAATATGTATTAATTCCTTTTTCAAAGAAATACACAAAAAATATCTTTTTTTTAAAAAAAAAATCTGTTACCCTAAATTTTTTTTTCCAGGCCATTACATCCTACTAAAGATGATGAAAATTAACTACTATCAGTTTCATTTTTCTTCTTGTTCCCTGCCCACTAGCCACTGTGTCTTTTCTTCTCAGTCTACATGTGATCTCAACAACTCCCATGATTCATAGCATCACATATATATAATCCACTCACACCTGTCCTTCCTGTGTCCACCTATTTTCAAGTATCTCCTGGACATTTCCTAAATGTAACAAAAATGTCCAGATTCAACATGCTCCAAACCTAAATCTATACCTCTGTGTTTCAATTAATAGCGTAGTACCATCATCAACTTGGTTAACTGAGCTTTTAAAAACTTTATTTTCAATTCAGCAAATTATTATGCAAGGCATTAAACCTTGTGTTGAACTCAAAAGAGGGTAAATAAACCAGTAAGATAAGGCCCAGGACTCAGGAACTCTCCCACCGAGAAGCCTCTAGTGAGCAAGAAAAGCACAATTTGATGTGCAAAGGAATCAAGGACTGACCCTGCCCGAGACCACTGATAATGGGAGTCACGGAAGAGGCAGAGTGAGTGCTGATTTTGAAAAGCAAGGAAATTGTGGTAAAACCTGTTCTAGGTACAGAGAACAGCAAGTATTAGGTACAGAAGAATCAAAGAATATAGCAGATTTAGTGAAGCTGGAGCACTGGGGAAATTCAGAAAGAAGGGAGTAGCCAATGTGTCAGGAAGGTAAGTGTGGGTAAGAACGGGAGGGGATCGGAGATGCCATGCTAAGGTGTTAGGCTGTTATTGTCTGTGCTAGTCAAAAATAAAATGTTTTCAAGCATGAGACCAATGGCACTGAGAAGAAAGAAGTATGTATTTTTGAAAGATAACTGATAGTATTGTCAAGAATGGGATGAGGGAAAACAGGTTTGAGAGACTAAGAAGTAGAATGAATAGGACTCAGTGATTAAATTAATCATGTGGAGCATGACAGTGAAGTTTTTAATTATAGTTACTGTGTGGACCATGTTACTCTTAAGATAAAGTACAGAGGATGAAGACAGCAAATCTGGAGAAGATTCGAGGGGAAACTGTGGAAAATTTTGAAACGGGGAGAAAATTAATTATGGGACATCTTGCCAATTCTTGGAGTCTCCAGGGGTTATCTAGTCCTGAAGGAGGGGTACACCTTTGTCTTTGAAAAGTCTATTTTAACTTTGTAGAGACAGAACTAAGTTGCAGAAAACTGGAAGCCATGCAAATACTTCTTGTTCACAGAAAGACAAACTGTGTCTGGTGTAATGCCACTGACCACTGCCACTGGCCAGTTTTATAGGCGGGTTAGCAGCCCTTGTCTACAGACTATAAACGTGTGGCATTTTTTTTCACTTTTGAACCGATTTTAATATCTTACTGGTTCCCTCATTCATTAATGAGTTAAATAAAATCTGGTGCACATTCATTTTGTATTGGTCTGAGTCATAATTACACTGTATTTTTAAATTTCTGCTTTAACCAAGATTAACAAGACTGATTTCAGACATGTTTAATTTGGGGCGCCTGTTCTACAGATGAGAGACAACTGAAAATGTGACCTTAGAGAACACAGAGATTTTAGAGCTGTCAAGGATTTAGTTAAGTTTCATTAGGCAAAGCTTAGAAAAGAAAGAGTACCAAAAAATAAAACTTGAAGGAAAAGCAATGTTTAAGGTGTAGGCAGAGGAAAAGAAGACTCTAAAGACCCAAGAGAAATGGCTAGAAAGGTAGGAGAAGCATGAGAGTACTGCATCAAGGGAGCCAAGGGAGAATATCTTAACTGCACAGTCAAGAGCATCAAATGCCACACAAAGTTCCAGGAAGAAGAACGCAGAGCCCTCAGCTCTGGGGCTGAGCGCATTGTTCACCTAGGACCAGTTCCAGTACGTGTGCTGATGTACATGTCCGTCTCCGACAGCTTGAATGAAAGGAAGATGAGGAAAGACAGTCAACAGTGGAAAAAGAAGGAAGCTGTGACCACAGATTTTCAAGGAGAGACAGGATCCGCTGACCTATTCGAATTTCTGCATTTGCGAAGAGAGTCTTAAGTTCCCAAAGAGGAATGATGAGATTCCAGAAGACAGAAATAATCAGTTCAGTCACCACTGCTTTCCTGCCTTCCCCAACCATCCTCAAAACTGTGCCCAGCATTTCCTTTCTGAATCAAACATCAGACTCGTGTGACTTCTCCACTTTGAAGCCTCTGGCAACTATTCAACACATGAACTTCAAATCCCTGAACACAGCTAAAGGGTTGTTCACCATATGATCCCAGACTGTGTTCCAGGCTCCGAAAATCATTCTCCCTAAGATGCCCCAGACAGGCTTTTTACCGCCAGGCAGTTCATCCCCTAAAGTCCATGAGAAGATGCAAGACGGTCTTTGTGCTGTGACTATCTCAGAATGCTCCGCTTACCCATGATGAATCTGCACAAGCTCAATTAAAATGTCAAGTGCTCAGTTTCTGGCTACAATTACATCATCTCTAGTTTTTGTGTTAATCTGCTTGGTTGTTGATAACACCATGTGTCAGATGGGCACAGCACTAGAATTAAATACATCTGGTGTGTAATCAACCTTGGCCATAAATAGGGTATGGAACAGCTGAAATTAAGGGATCGGTAAAAATAACACTTATGGGTTCACAGCAGAAGCAGCAAATGTGGCACATACGGTACCACACCCTCTGGGCCCGTGGGAGAAATCACTGTCAAACTTATCATCTTTCCCACTGAATCCAGACAAGGCCTCAGAACATTCACAAGTGTTCCAGGAAGTCATGACCAGACAGAGTTGGCGTGTGAAATACTGTCTGCTCTCCAGCTGTTCATCAGCATCACAACTGATATAGACATTTACATAATTTCTATTATTTTTATGAATACTAAATTATTAAGGATAACTGATTAAAATCTGGATTGATGCTGGGAAAGAAAAATAGTAATACTAATACGTGCAGTTCATTCTGCCCTCCTCCCCCCCACCCCCCCAAAAAAGAGTCTCTGGGAACCGAATAATAAAAGTGATCCTTGGTGGAGAAAACCCTCACTACTGTAACACCGCACCAAACTACATCTCCTGGAGCAGGCCCCACACTCCGACTGCATGTTGCTGTTGATCCAGTTTTCCCTCTACCGGCATGTCCCTTCGTTGTCAACCTTGGTGACTGTTCTAGATCCAGATCAAAGAGCACACCCTTCTCCGCCCCCCTATTCCCTCAGCTGCTGCGATAGAATCTACACACATTTTTATTATGATACTTAAATACCCAAACACTAAGTATCTGTCTGTCTCCTTGTTATAATAAAAGCTTGACCGCAGGAACTGTGCCCTTTTCGCTGTGACAGCCTCCTTCCCCAGCACCCGTCAGCACTGGTTACAGAAAGGGGTAAGAAAATATACTCTGGGAGAACAATAAACAGGGACATAAAAGGGCAGGGCGTTCAGAATCCCCCTTTTCGCCCAATTCTCCCTAAGTGCTCAAGCCCTGCCGCAACCATCAGACTGGTGGAGAGGAACTAAAGGGCTCCATGACTCGCTGCCAAGAGGAGCGCGAGCAGCAGAGGGCTCTCCCCACACGCCCCTGACTGACCGCAGGGCCTTCATGCGACACTTCGAAGACCTTTCCTATGTTCTTCTCGTGTGGTCTCGCAAAATGCAGTCACATTCTGCTATTTTCGCTTTTTCTACCAATCATAGTTTTTTTTAAGTGCATCCTTCCCACCGATTCCTTTATCTGCTTATTTTTATGCCATCCTTCTTATTTATATTCAAAAATGGATTCACGTTCTGACGTAAAAACCTTCAGAACACAATTTCTCCTGAAAAAAATAGAAGTGCAACTTTCCTCTCATGCAGGGATTTCTCATTCATACCCAACCAATCGACTTTATCTGTACCACTCTTTAAAACAACTAATATGGGATAAAATGCCAAAGTAGGCTTCACATACTAATGTCAAAAAACTCCAGAAATCCACTTTTATCTGAATCTCCAGCTACAAGTTTTTACTTAACCGACTTTCATTACCTGATGTGCCAGACACTGTGCTAGGTGCCGCGGATACACACACAGACAAGCTGAGGAGCATGGCTTAGTGGCGAGGGGTGAAGGGCCTCAGTATTTACGGTGCAGTGTGATAAGTGCTATATCCACACAAAAAGACCCAGTGTTGACACAATGAGCGACAGTCCGTTTACTGAACTTCCCAAGTCCATGATTCCCTGAATCCCCAGTAGTCAAATACACTAAATACCATTTCATTGTCTTCACTCATTATGAAGCAAATATAAAGCAGTGGGTGAGATCCTAACGGTTTGAAAGCCTGATGAAATCTGGAATTTTAAGTTATTTTTTAAAATTAAATTTATTGGAGTGACAATGGTTAATACGGTTATATAGGTTTCAAGTCAAACAAAGTTCAGAACCATATGCTTTCACTCATTCGTAGGATATAAAGCTGAGATTTTAAGTTATTTGAGAACATGAACTAGGACGACTTGCTGAAAGCACTGAGCAGGGCCTTTGCCTCCCACCATTACACAGCCTTCTCTTGGTGTTTTCTCAGTCTCTATGCACAGATGGAATCTTGGTTGCTAAAATAACAATGATAGAATCTTTGTTGCTAAAATAACAATGACTAAGAACCACTCTCCCTTTCCACTGAAGACTGTACACTGTTGCCCTAGCTGGTGTGGCTCAGTGGCTAGAGCATTGGACTGTGGACTGGAAGGTCCCGGGTTTGATTCCGGTCAAGGGCATATGCTCAGATTGCGGGCTCGATCCCCAGTAGGGGGCGTGTAGGAGGCAGCCGATCAATGATATTCTCTCATCATTGATGTTTCTATCTCTCTCCCTGCCTCTCTGAAATCAATAAAAATATATTTTTTTAAAAAAAGACTGTACACTGTGTCCCCTGCTGGAGCTGAAACTCTGAAAAGTGGAGCTAAGCAGATCTGTCTAGCTGGAGAAGTGGCTGGGCCCGGGGCCACCTACCAGCCATGCTGTGTCACAATTGAGCTGTTTACACTAAAACTTTCCTCTTCATCACCCCAGATTGGAGGATCTTGGTGTTGAACTGACACCAGCGACCTGCAGTTGACACGATGTCCTGTCTCCGTTCAGAAACCATGAGCCCCTTATGCTCGAGTTAGCTTTCCTGCGGTGCCTGGGGGCCTCGGGTAGGTCCTCTCAGACCCGAGATCCCCACTCTTGCGGATGAGGTCTCAGAGACTATTCGATTTAGGCGGGGGACCCTAGTTCGCCCGTTTGGACCTGAGGGCCCCGCTACACCATTCGGGTTAGGTGCCTGGGAGGGGTATCCCTCCGTCTTGTTGGGCACCATTCTCCAGGGAAGGCTTTGCTGCTTGGAGCTGGTACCCAGGGAGGCTACCCTCCAGTTAGGACTAGGCCTCATCCATAAGTTCTGGGAGGGCGCTCACATTGACAGGCACTCAGAGGGGCACCGCCCCAAAGGAGTGCAGAATGGGTAACCCAAGCTCTAAGCTTCACATGCCAATCAGCCACCGCTTGGGGCTCTGGCTGATTACACGGACCAAAATTATGGCCCAGAGAACTGCAAGTGGCTAGGCCCCTGGACAAAGATCACACAAGATGATCGGAAGCTCTGTTGGCAAGACGGGCTCTTCTGCAACGCCACGGCTTGTTTATTTGTGTGCTCAATAAACAGGGAAAAGACGGTCCCTCCCAGAAACCATGGGAGGCTTTTTTTGGAAACTGGTACCTCGAGATCTCTAAATAAAGTCAAGAGGCTACGATCACCTCCCTTAAGAAAACAGTATTCTAAATTGGGTAATCGCCTTGATAAATTAAAAAAGAAACCAGTGCTGGCAAAACGGGAAAACTTTTCCTCTGACCCTTCTGCTTGTGACATGAAAGCCGGGTTTACTAAAACCTCAGGCGATCCCTCACTTTCCAGCTCCTCCCCCCTCACCTACCAGCTGCCTACCCTCCACCTAGTCCCCCTCCCACCTTTGACTCCAGGTGGGCAGCAGACATCTGATGCCTAGACTGTACCCGGGCAGCCATTTTTTCTTTCTTTTTTAAATATATTTTATTGATTTTTCACAGAGAGGAATGGATAGAGACAGAGAGTCAGAAACATCAATGAGAGAGAAACATTGATCAGCCGCCTCCTGCACATTCCCCACTGGGGATGTGCCCGCAACCCAGGTACATGCTCTTGACCGGAATCGAACCTGGGACCTTTCAGTCCGCAGGCTGACGCTCTATCCACTGAGCCAAACCAGTTTCGGCGGGCAGCCATTTTTTCAATCTCCCCTCCACCCCCCGGAAATCTGCACCTTTTAAGATTCAGGACTTTGGAGGCCATTCTCTTTACTTTTGGAGCTTTTCGACTTTATTGTGGACACCTGCTTTCTATGTCTCTTGTTTGTGTGTGTTGACAAGCCCACCTTAAGGAGAAATTTTAAAGGAGAGAATCTCAACGCTCTCAGAGACAATGCAATGCATTCTTCGATTTAAACAACAACAAACAGCTTTAAAGGAATTCTTACTGCATGCAAAAACTTTGACCACATAAGCAAAACTTCAACTTGGTCCATCTCCCAGAAACATATTTGAATCCGTAATTTTTCTTTTGGGTTTTGTATTGTGCTGTATGTTTATGTATGTCTGTTATAGATAAGGTATATTTCTATCGCTAGATGGGACTGCCAAATTCTAATTTAGACTGCAAAAGGGCCTTATTTAATAGGCTTAAAATAAATGAGAACTCATAGAAATTGGAGAAATAACAGAAACTAATGCAATTCCTTTCAAAGTGCACATGCTCAAAGATTAATCTTTAGTAAATAAAACTAAGGATAGTGGTTTAATTAAGGAGATGTAGTTGTCCTGCTCATTAGCTTTGTAACTAACAGACCACATGGGAAACCAGGGAAATAAATTTGGAGCCTTAATGTGTCATTTTATAAGGCGAGAAGGGCACAAGATGCCTCAGATGAAGAGCCATTTGTGACAAAGCCCATTAGGATGTTATGGTGATTGAAAAGGATTCATACAGAGAGTAAGATGTACGCTTGGTAAAAGAAGGTAAGAGGAATGGAAATACATTTTTATTGATGAAAATAAAAGTAATTGTGTCCTAAAGTAAATGATTGTTCTAAAATTTTAAAAAAGATAGAACAAAAGATAGAAGTTTATAAAAGTTGCAGAAAGTTTGTGTGTGTTGCAGAAGGTTCGTAGAAAAGGAATCTTGAAAAAGAAAATCTTATGTGTGGCCAAACTAAGGTCGGGATGGATTTATTTAAGTTACTGGTAACAGAGAGAGAAGCCCAAATACCAGTTCTGTGTCAGAGTACTTTTCATCTGCCTTGGCTTAAAGCCTTTCCCTCGGTATTGCTTAAGGTCACTTCCTTTTGGTATATATTGATTGTCCTCTTCTAAAACTGTCACTGGAAGGCTTATCCTCTGAAGCTAGATCAGGGAGTACGGGAACCTGCCTTACTTTAACTTACAAAGGTCCTTGAAATTAATGCAAGCTCAGAGAGAATCTTTCCGCAGGGAGATGACACCGAACATCCTGGCCTACAACATGGAACATGGCCCACCGAAAAGACAGCTCCACACGGACGCCCTCCAGTGGACCATACCAGGTACTGTTAACGAATGCCTGAGTCGCGGGTTAAAAGGATACATGAATCATTTTCAAAGGACCCCAAACCTGAACCTCATTCACCTGATTGAACACCCCAGACTCTAGAGACCTCAAATTAAAGTTATCCAGAGCTTGGCTTTTGCCTTGGCAGTTTTACAATAAATGTCTCATCTTTCGGTCTGTATACACCTTGCTGGAAGAGATCATTATGCCAAGAAAATGTTCTATTCCATTGGTATTATTTCTTAAGTAACTATTAATACTATTTTTTTTATAAATGGATTTAATGAACTCATAGACTGGCAGCTTTCTTTGAAATTCTCTTCTCTCATTTCTGAACTTATTTTAATCTCGGCCTGTAACTTGTGAACATCTGTCTAGAATTGATTAAATGATTCCAGTTGGGTCCCCACCAGCTCAACAAGAGACTGTCATGAGAACCACTGATGTAAGGTAAAAGTTAACAAACTAAAGTGTTGTAGAGGGAAAAGCACACAGGCAAATCCCTCTAAAGATTCCCTTTACACAAAGCTGAGATTTTAGAAGAGAAATGTTAAAGGAAAATAATTACTCGAATAATAACTTATACATGAGAGCAGGGAACTTTCTTAAAAATAATGTGCCAGAGACTCCCCTTAAGTGTCCTTCATAGTAAGGTAGAATTTGACCAAACATATGACCTCACAATTTGTACCTTTACTGCAATTCTTTCATCCAGAGATTTCAAAGTGCTTTTACAAATGTAAATTAACAAGTCTCATCATCACTGCTCTCCACAGGGATGGTTCACTTAAGTAACAGAAATTTACCTAAATGGCCTACTCAAGGTCACCTGAGAAGTCCTCTGTCATCTGCTGATGGATATTCAAAGTGTAAAAATGCCTTGCAGATCCAAATTCATAGCATCCTTTGGCAAGTGCCACTGGAGGGACGAATCATCTTCTTTACTCTTTCCAGCAAGGCTCCTACCTGTTGGTCTTCCCCAGCTTCACCAAGCGCCCACATACCGGGAAACGCAGACTTCAGCCCCCCTCTTTCCTATCTTATCTGCCCTAAAAGCAGAGTGAGGACAGAACATGACTTTTTCTGACATGTTTTTATGAATCACTTTGATTAAATAGTTGGCCATATCTTCTTTTGTTCCCCCAAACTCTTCTATTAATCCAGTCAACAAACATTTATGAAACGCGTATTTTGTTGCTACTCACTGTGCTAGATACAGGGGACACTAGTCATGCCCCTCCTTCATGGGCAGGACAGACAGTAAACAAGAACCAGCCCCACTGTGGTCAGTGTTATGAAGATGGCAAACGTGATGAGCTGGGGAGGATCGCAGGAATGGATGGAGCAGGGAAGCCCTCTTATTGATGTATGGAGCCTGGGGGTAGTTCTGTACAGGAAGGTGCCAGGGACCCTAACAGTTGTGGGGGAGGACTTTTTGGAACTGAAGCAGCAGGTATAGAGTGAGCACTTCCATGTACCACACTTGTGTCTATAGAATGTCAAAACATTTTTAAAAAAATAATGACCCTCAACCCCAGCAAAAGAAGAACCCTGGAATATATATTGAAGGACCCATGGGTCAATATGGGCCAGGCGGAGGAACTCCGGCCTAACAGCGAGCCACCCTGGGGCCACATGGGCCCCCAAGTAACAGAGATAATGAAGAATCTGGGATTTGAGTGGGACAAGATCCAGGAATCAGAAACAGAAAGTACAACACGTACCTGATCTTAATAAGTTCCACGGAATACAAGGTGAAGGGCCACACTATCAGGGTAAGGCCTGGTGCTCCCTTCACCCAACAGTTGCAGTCCTTCCCCAGCCTGAGAGGTTCTTCCATCAGAGAGAAGACCAAAGAGCCTGTCATTCACCCGCCCAGCCCAGCCCAGCCCAGCCCTCCAGCGTGGCCTGGGGGATCCCCCACAGCAGCAACAAAAACTCTTTCCATGCTGAGCAGCCTGATGGTGGACCCGTTCTCTCTCTGGCCAGTCAGGGCCAGCAGGGGTGGCTAGGAGGGTCTTCAGTTTCCTATGAAGACTCATGTACTGCAAGCCATCCATTAACAAGCAGCATGTCTAAAGGACGAGTGAAGCCAATATAATTTTTTAAATTGTGGATGGCCAAGGCAGGGCCACAGTCAAAGACTCTGAGGGAAGTCAAGCCACACTCCCTGCATTTTAAACGCTGAACTTCAAGATGCTGAGCTCCAGGGAGGTCAGCCAGAGGCTGGATGTAAACAGCCACGGGTCAGAGTGGTGCTGTGTGTGCAGGAACCCGTGAGCGAGAGGGCTCGTATCAGGAAGGTAGCCGGCACCCCCACGGCCCTCAGAAGCATTTTATCCAAAATTCTTGCTCTGCTTGGAGGACGGTCTGGAGCCCTCTGGGGGTCAAAAGGAGAGGCTGTCCCCACTGTGGATCCACCCCTTGGCCTCCACTTGAATGAGACTTCAGAGAATGGACTGTTTTTCCTGGGGCCCTTCTCCCTGGCCCTGCTATTGTTTTCTCACATTTTTGGGTGATTTTATTAAAGTACTTGATTCTGCCAAATCTTGTAATAAACTTGATGCTTCAGGAAAAAAACAATAACAATGACTAATTGTGATACTATCTCCTTGTCTTACCAAATGTATTTAAATAACATTAGTGTATTTATTTTTTTTTAACAACCACCGTCTAAAAAAAAAATCTCAAAGAGGCATTTATTTGATCAAGACAACCTTAGCATCATAAATCCACTAAATCTTACACACATATATTCCCATCTGGTGAGGTATTACGCACATTCAGAGATCCTTGACTTTAGAAGTTTTGACAGAACATCACTTTAGGTTATGAGTATATAATATAGCTTCTTATATCATATATGTTAAAAATACTAAGAGACTCTAAAAGTCTAACCACTATGCTGTATACCTGAAACTAATACAGAATAATCCTATCTAATAATAGACAAACATGGTAATTAACCATACCTCTGACACACTTCCCATTGGCTGATATGCAAATTAACTGCCAACCAAGATGGCGACCGGCAGCCAGGAAGTTGAAGGGAACAGGAT
>NW_006296226.1:3851999-3855449 GCF_000327345.1 Myotis davidii | reverse complement strand
CCTGCTCCCTGCTGGCAAGTGGACATCCCCCGAGGGCTGCTGGGCTGCCAGAGGGATGTCTGATTGCCATCTTAGGCCCAATACCCCGTGAGCAGGCCTAAGCCAGCAGGTGGTCATCCCCTGAGGGGTCCCAGACTGCGAGAGGGCACAGGCCAGGCTGAGGGACCCCCTCATCCCCCCCAAGTGCACAAATTTTTGTGCACCGGGCCTCTAGTATTGAATATAAACTGTAATTGAAAAATAAAAAATAATAATAATAAAAGAAACTCAAACACACCAATAATAAGAGAAATTACGGCTATGAAAAAAATTTAGGGGGAGAAAAAAGCTCATAGCTCCAAGAAATTTACTACTAAATTGTTTCAGATTTCAGAGAGAAACAACTTCTGTTAGCTACACTGTTTGAGATGAAATTTACCTGTGCATTCTACAAAGCAAATATAAAATCAATCTTTTCCTCCAAACATATGCGAGCAACTACTGAACACGGTGGTGAAGGGCACAGTCTTCCCAACCCCCTCCCTCCTTTTTGGCTAGCTCCGTAGATAAGTACACCTCTCACAGGGTTGTACTGTTGTTGTTCTCGGAGAAAGAGAGTATAACAAAAATAGCAAACAAATGAAGTGTGGCCCAAGTCTGCAGTGGCTGCTCCAGATGAGATGTGGAATTCTAGATGGGCGTCTGCATTTCGTCTTCATTCCAGAGCCACTGGAACTCACACACTTCTCCCACTCTTCTGTCCATCTGACCCCTCTTAGTAACAGAGGCCATGTGGACCCCTTATCCTTCACAAGCCTTCCAGCCGGCAGACATAATCCATGCAAAAACAGTTACATCCCCTTTGCCTCAAGAGCTAACTTCTAAACTGAATGGCCCCGGTTCATCGGATCTCTGCATTACCCAGAAATGTTACTCCCTGGCAACATTCTCACAGCTTTCCAGGATGACAGGAATAAAATCAGACCACCCTGTGTGTTTTTAATAACTTCTTCAGCACAAAGCAAGTCAAAGTCCTTTTCCTTATTCCAGGAGAAGGCGTCTGCAACAAGTTTTTGTACGTTTCCTGAGCCGTCCCAATGAAAATGGAATCCATGTCTATTTCTATAAATTTAAAAGGGACTCTTCACAGAGCTTGGCTAAGTCTGATTTTCAAGGATCCAACTATCCTTAGACATCCCTTTACGCTCCAGATAATTCCTATTCTCTCACAGTCATACCATAGGACGCTCCCACACTCCCTCCTCCATCGGTGCAACTGCAATTTCGTTCTCCTGTTTGGAGGCTTAGTAGCTACCACAAACCACTGGTGGGAATCAAGAATAAGAGTGTTACTTTCTCCAGACATACTCGTTTTGAACTGCCCAAAAGTTCCTTGTTCACGAGCGGACAAGCCATTTTAACGCACTTTTTATAAGCTGACAAACCAATGCTAAACTTTAGGGGTAGAAACCTTTAGCGGCAACTATTACAGATCCGCCAGATCAGCCTCTAAATCGGTCTCTTCGAGAAAAATGTCGGGAGTATTTAGATCTTGAGGTTCCTCCCGGCAAGAACGTCTCTACTGTCTCTCTTCCTTGGCACGTGTTTCACTAACATGTTTACCATTCTCAGGCCAAACATACCCATCTCCAACCACAGCAGCAGGAGCAGTTGCTAGTGTTTCTGCTGCCCTCTCTTCTGGAAGTTCTCCATCTGCCAGGGCCTCCTGATACGCCCCCAGGGCCTGGGAGGGCCAGCAGCAGGCTTTCTGATGGCTGGTTTGGACCACTCACTTTCCTCACGGAAGAAAAACTCAGACTGGGGCTTCAGAGGCTGGCTGCCCCGGATGGAGAAGTGCTTTCCCATCTTCTGAAGTCTTCCCTCAATTACTCTTTATCCTAAATGATAGGCAGTTAAACCCTCTGGCCTCAGTACTCTCCCAGCACACTCCCCCCAATTCCTCAGTTAACTGCCAATAAAAATTATAATCCCAACAACGCAGCGAATATGAGGTGAACTAGGCATGCTCATTTTATTTTATTTTATTTATTTTAAACACATTTTTATTGATTTCAGAGGGAGGGACGGACAGAAACACCAATGATAAGAGAGAATCATTGATTGGCTGCCTCCTGCAAGCCCCCTACTGGGGATTAAGCCTAAAACCCTGGCATGTGCCCTGACCAGGAATTAAACTGTGACCTCCTGGTTCATGGGGGGGGGGGGCTGTTACGAGACACATTATGCACAACCACTGAGCTAAACCGGCAGGGGGCTAGGCATGCTCATTTTATGACTCCATACTATCCAAACTGCTCTGGGACGCATGACTGCAGAGCCTTTAACTCCTTGACTCAGTATTTTCAGCTCTGGAAAGCTAATCTGGAAAAGTAGTCCATGGTTAAATTATTGTATACCCACTCAAAGTAGTCAGTAAGAGCAGACTACATAGCAGCATGAAAAACTGGCCTCAAAAATAAGAAAAAAACACCATACAACGGCAACTGCAGTTACATTAGCACGTTAGGGCCTCTGAGACAGAAACACTTCCATCAAATAGGATTTATACTCTGTGATTTCTTATATGGTTTGATTTTTGCAGAAGAAAACAGGCTCCGGCTCGTTCTCCCGCTCCCCAGGGGACTCCGTGAAACCTTGTCCAATGCACACATACGGAATACTTCCTACCGGACACTCTCAGAGTCTTGAATCCCAAGTCATTAAGTACCTATTTCCAGGCCCCATGTAGGGGTTTCTCACACTTATTTAGCCTCATAAAAGCCCTGCGGGGAGGTATCCTGGCCTTAATTTTAATATGAAGCAGCAGCTACTCAGCATATTAAGTCACTACCCAAGGTCACACTGGGCTTCAGAGACCAGAGGAAAACATCTGGTCTTCGGGCTGCTGGCTGTTCATGGCTCTTTGCAGGTGTCCTCTCCACCCTTAAACCCAAACTACGTGTCACAACGAGGGCCATCCCCACACGGGCGCTATCACACCATCACCCCAGGTGGACGGCCTCTCCTGCGTTTCCGTCACTCTGCCTCCCGAGTGTGAGCCGCACGTTAGTAAATCGCTTTCACCAAGTCGTTAGATGCCCAACATATGTTACGCCTGGCATGACGGGGGCTGTCACAGAAAGGAGCGGGCTGGCTGGGCCCCTGAGGCCAGCGGCGTTTCCTGGCTTTGTCCACGGGCCGTGGGGCTCTTCTCCCCCAGGGCCACGTGGGAAGGCGCGAGCATCCGACCGGTCTTAGAGGTGTCCGGCCAGGGCCCCGGGCGCCGCGCGCCTCCCCCCGAGGGTCCCCGCAGCCCGCCCGTGACCCAAGGCCTCACCTTGAGCGTTTCGTAGGCGGTCGCCACCAGCAGGAAGGCCTCCTCCGCGCTCTGCGGCGTGCGCCCGGGGCCCTGGTCGCCGGGCTCGGGCCGGTAGCGATCGGGGTGGTAGCGCCGCGCCAGCTGGCGGGGGG
>NW_006296226.1:3845789-3851843 GCF_000327345.1 Myotis davidii | reverse complement strand
GGCCGCCGCCGCCACGCTCTTGGCGACCGTTGCTAGGGAAGGACGCCCGAGCCGGACCGCAGCTTCCGTTTTTATCCCCGCGCGCCTTCCTCCCCCCAGTGGCCAGAGGGTTGGTGTTGGTCGGATTTAAAAGAGCATAACCAGTGTGCGCAGAGCGCGGCCCCATCCACAAGGCCCTTCACACGCGATCTTTTCCGCAGCACGATTTCACCTGCTGCACTGGGTAGTCAGTCGGGCTCTCTTGCCCTCTGGTTGTCAGCATCAGGATGTGTGCGCAGGATCTTAAAGCCTGGTCTGCACCCCGGACGCCTTCCTCTCACTAACCGCATGCTGCCATTCCGAAAGGAAGATGCATTTAGAGATTCTAGGTGCTGCCTGCCTGCTAGGGACCCGTTCGTTCATTCATGACTATGTATTCAGGGTTTCTCAACTTCCACACTATTGACACCTTGGACCGGAGAATTCCTAGCCTTGTAGGACTGTCCTTTGCATTGTTAAGATGGTTAGCAGCATCCCTGTCCTTTAAACACACACACACACACACACACACACACACACCATCACCAGGCGTGACAATTAAAAAATGTCTCCAGATATTGCCAAGTGTGTTCTGAGGGTACGGTTGCCAGAAAACATACAGGTCGCTCAGTTAAATTTGAATTTTGGGTTACCCAAATATTTGTGTCCTAGATATTACATGAGCTTATACAGTAACATGAAGATCTTTGCCTCGAAAAAATTGTTTCTATCATTCCCTCAGTTAATATTTATTGAGTCTCTACTATGAACTACTAGGCACTGTTGTAGGCACTGGGGACATAGTGGTGAGCAAAGCAGGCAAGGTTCTTGACCTGGAGGAGCAAATAAAAAGAAGCTTTCCAAGAAATAAATTTTTTCCTATATTCTAGTGAAGGATGAGATAATAAGCAAATAAAGTTTAATATGTAATTAATAAGTTCTTTTACAAAAATGAAACAAGCCCTAGCCAGTTTAGCTCAGTAGATAGAGCATCAGCCTGTGAACCAAAGGGTCATGGGTTTGATTCCAGTCAAGGGCAGGTACCTTGATTGCAGGCTCCTTTCTGGCCCAGACCCTGGTCAAGGTTGTGCAGGAGGCAACCAATCAATGTGTTTCTCTCATATCGATGTTTCTCTCTGTCTTTCCCTCTCTCTTCCACTCTCTCTAAAAATCAGTGGAAAAATATCCTTGGGTGAAGATTAACAAAAAGAACAGAAAGAAAAGAAAATGAAACAAGCCCGGCCGGTGTGGTTCAGTGGCTGAGCATCAATCGACCCATGAACCAGAAGATCACAGTCAGATTCCTGTTGGGCACAAGCCGGAGTTGCAGGCTTGATGCAGGAGACAGCCCATCAATGATTCTCTCCCATCACTGATGCTTCTATCACTCTATCCCTCCGTCTCCCTTTATCTCTCTGAAAATCAATAAAAACACTTTTTTAAAAAAGAAAATGAAACAAGGTAAAGATATATGATTATATCACATATACCATACAATATATATCAAATATACATGAGAGAGATATAGAATTAATGGAAACACATAGGAGAATCACCTAACCTGAAATTATTATAGTCAGGGTCAGTCATTAAGGTCAGTTCCAGGAGGAATTCACATCTACACTGACTTTGAAGGACAAATAGAGGATGAATTGAAGGGTGAGAGTGAGGGAGGAGTTCTGGGATAAGGAAGTTGTAACATAAGTACCAAGAAGAAGAAAATGAGACATAGGCAAATAAAAAGAAGCTTTCCAAGAAATAAAAGCAGCCCATATAAGAGTAGGTGGAGATGAGGAATAGAGGGGATGAAACTGGAAAAGGCCAGAGCGGCCATTTTATTCCATGTTGGGCAGAGTCCCCAGAGTGAGCAAAAGCAGAGCATGTGATCCTACGAGCAATGGAAAGACAGCGTGGAATTTTCAAGTAGTAAAGCGGCACCTTCTGATGTGCTTTTCAGAATAATTACTCTGTCTGAGAAAATGAGTGGGGGCATTTATAAGAATGAATTGGGACAGTTATAAGAATCCAAGTGAGAGATGCTACAGGCCTGTCTCAACAGAGCACTGAGAATGGAAAAAGAATAGAGAAAAGCTGACATAGATTTATGAAGCAACATGGGTGGTATTTAATCATTGGTTCTGGAGGAGTGAAGGAGAATGAGGCATGATAATGCCCAGGTTTCTGGATTGGGCAACTGGACGCCACCCCTGAAATAAGGAACATGGAAGGACAGTAGATTTATAGTGTAGGATCATGCACTCTCTTGAGACATGTTGTGTTTGAGATGCCAGCCATCGCCCCATTGGACCCTGTCAATGTTGTGTATGAAACATTTGATTATTGTCATTGAGCCTTGCCTCCCATGGGGGCTCTTGAGTTATGCAGGTTTCCCGGTCCATTTCCTCCATGCAAGGTCCCCATAGAAGCTGTTTGCCACCTGTTCAGGGCTCTCCTTCCCAAGGGAAGTTGTCCCCACGCTGCTTTGAGAGAAAGGAAATTGTCTACATTACAAATGTGGTCATGTTGCTCTTACCCAACTTCATTCTCAAATACCGTAGCATGGATTCCAGGCTTCTGTGACAATCTAGGATCTGCTTTTGCTCATTCTGGTCCCTCTGCCCAAGATGTTTCCTCTCTGTGACACCCTCCCATCTCCTATATCCTATGGGACTCAACCTCAGTGTCTCCTCTATTTGGAATCTTCCCAAGTCACAGTCCCACAGCTGAGCTTCGTAATCAAGATCAAACTACCATAGGGAAGGCTCACCTCACAGTAGACAAAACTTGGGCCTGTGGCTGTTATGCATTTATTGCCCCTGAGCGGTAAACACACACTCCTTCTCTGCTCTGCAGACTGCATTTCCCCAAAGCCTGGCTACATGCTAAACTCTGCCAACAGAGGGTGCTTGAGGCGCATTGCCAGGCTGGAAAAGGAAAGCGCTATATTTAACTCCAAGTAAATTGATCAATGTGCAGAGTTCCCTGTTCAGTGTCGGTGTCTTTGCCAACACACTGATGAGGGCTCCGGTTGTGGGTTGAATTATGGCTCCCCCAAAAGATACGTTCAAGCCCTAACCTCAGTACCTGCCAATGTGACCTTATTTGGAAATAGGGTCTTTGCAGATGTAATTAATTAAAATGAAGTCACACTGCCCTAACCAGTTTGGCTCAGTGGATAGAGCTTCCGCCTGCGGACTGAAAGGTCCCAGGTTCGATTCTGGCCTAGGGCATGTACCTTCGTTGCAGGCATATCCCCAGTAGGGGGCATGCAGGAGGCAGCTGATCGATGTTTCTCTCTCATTGATGTTTCTAACTCTCTATCCCTCTCCCTTCCTCTCTGTGAAAAATCAATAAAGATATATTTTTTTAAAAAATGAAGTCACACTAAAGAAGGGTGGGTCCTAGTCCAGTGGCTCATTATAAGAAAACAGAGATGCAGCCTGGCTGGTGTGGTTCAATGGTTGAGCTTTGACCCATGAGCCAGAAGGTCACAGTTTGATTCCGGGTCAGGGCACATGCCCAGGTTGTAGGCTCAATCCCCAGTAGGCAGCCGATTGATGATTCTCTCTCGCCATTGATGTTTCTATCTCTCTCTCTCTCTCTCCCTCTCCCTTCCCCTCTGAAATCAAGAAAAACATATTTTTAAAAAGAAAGAAAACAGATGCACACCCAGAGAAGACGACCCTCTGAAGACAGAGGCAAGCCTCGGGGTTCTGCTCCCACAGGCCAGGGGATACCGAGGCCCGCCAGCCACCACCAGCAGTCAGGAGGGAGGCATGGAGCTAAGTCTGTCTCCGAGGCCCCAGAAGGAACCAACCCTGCCCACACCTTCAGTTCAGACTTCAGCCCCCAGAACTGTGAGAGAAAACATGCCTGTTGTATGAAGTCGTCTGGTTTGCGGCCGTTTGTTAGGGCAGCCCTAGGAGACTAACACAGCTCTCGTCAGTGGCATTGTCGCCGCGTTGGCGGCAGCTGTTCGCTCTCAGCAGAGGGCAGCTTCCTCACCTCAGCCGTGGGCCTCATGCTCCTGTGACAACCACACTCTCTCCTCAGAGCAAAAGTAGTAGCAAACAGATGCTTCACAGGTCTAAGATTTTCTTTTGGGAATAATATCTTAAGCCCCCCAAAATAATTCTTATGACCTAAACTCTGGCCTTTGCCTATTTGTTTTAGTCCAAAGTACGAGATTGGTGTAAACTCCACGTTCCATTTCTTACCTATTTGTCCTTTGAATTTCTTCAGACGGTATACATAAGGAGCAATAATAAGCACAGTAAACAGTGATTTCTTTACAGTTGACCTTTAGCCAAATGACTTCAGTGAGTTAGTAGGTTCATCAATTGTAACAAAAGTACAATTGGTGGGGGATGTTCATAATGGGTGGGGCTATGCGTGTGTGGGAGCAAGAGGCATATGAGAAAGCTCTGTACTTTCCCCTCAATTTTGCTGTGAACTTAAAACTGCTCTTTAAAAAGTCTTTTTAAAAAAAATTAAGGCCATGCCCTCTAATTCTTTGTGTTCCCATAATGCCTCGTACACAATTAGCATTTAATAAATACTTTCTGACTAATGAATAAGTTAACTAATCTGGGTAAGATAATTTGGAGTTGATTGGCTTTGTCTACATACCCAGTGACAAAACAGTAAAGATAAGAAACTGTTCTAACTATACATTTTAACCTGATGGACCTACACTGTCCAACTATAGCAGTAGGATTGTCATAATTCATAATTCCTAGATAGCTGGCATTTGTATTACTATGCTGGAGAACTACTGATTAGTTTGATCAAAAGTCATAGACTACTGTAGATGGATCTGTAGTCTCCATTTACCTGAAATGAGAGAAGAACTCTTGTTATAATTTCTAGATACAAGACTTTTACAAGGTCTTTCCATTCAAATTCAGTATACTTTGTTCATACTTTTATTGACTTACTTGGCCTAAAAGTTAATTTGTATTAAGTAAGCAACAGTTACACCTACATATCCATAAATCAGACATTGAAAAGCAACTATTCCATGTGACTTCGGGATATTACAGTATTTTAAAATTCTTTATACTTAAAAAGCAAGGAATTGGTACGACAAGATCTTTTTTTTCTTTCAAAAACTGAATAATATTATAAAACTGGAGGGAGCTAACTCAAAACCAGCATTGTTCAAAACTTTCTTTTCGTCATATCTGCTAGCCCAGAGGTCTGCTAGTGAGGTGGTTTATGTAGTTGGAATATTACAAATTTCATTGCCAATTTGAGTTTTAAATGTTGTCAGACTTGTATGAATAGAACCTCTCTTCTACTTTGTTGACATATGCCTACTTTTTTTTTAGTTAATATCCGTTTCTCCCTTATCTCTTCTATCAGTATCCGCTTGGAGAACAGGGTCTGCCTCTATTAGTTCCCGTTGTTTTCACGTTCACTCACTCCTTACTGTTCAGCCCACTCCGTTACCTCTGTGGAGAAACCCACTTCACAATTCTCCCTCTGCTCTGGCTTCTTCTTTAGGGCAAGCAGGAAAATCACAGCCCACTCCAAGTGGCTTTATATCCTGGGCCCAGTAGGTCATCAGGGAGACAGAAGCCAAGTGCTTCCTTGCTGACCACCAGAGAGACCCATAAAATCTTGTCGAGGGATCCTGGAGAAAACTCCCCCAAATACTATGCCGATTCCAAATTTGTCCACCAGAGGGTGCTACCCATTCCTGCACTGTCTGTTACAATGACTAAATTCCACAATTAGAATGGTTTCCTTTTTTCTTAGCTTTTCCTCCGAATTCATGAATGAAGCACTTTTAAAAGCCAAGAATGTAACTAGGGAAACTAAATTTATCTGATTGGCTGCATGATTGGCTTCATAGGTAAAAGGGGGGGGGGCATGATTCATCACAGGATGGTGGTTAAAAGAATTTTGAGCCAAACATACAATTTAAACATTGGCGTTTGGCACTGTTTTTAAAGGAGGAAAGACACTTGCAAAGAAAGATCTCCAATGTGCAGGCCGACTCCTACTTACTTTTCATCTAAATAATCTGTGAAG
>NW_006296226.1:3837142-3845778 GCF_000327345.1 Myotis davidii | reverse complement strand
GTAATACCCTTTGTAATAATAATAAAAAAAAGACCAAAAAAAGAGAAATATTCCCTATGGTAAGGTTTCGCATGGGATGCTTAAGGACACATGAATTGGCATAATACCCACTCAGGTGTCTTGCTCCAGAGCATGGGAAAGAGATATAAATTTGGGATCCCAGGCCTTGGCGATGTGCTCAGTGGTTGATCGTCGACCTATGAACCA
The DNA here is from genome assembly GCF_000327345.1 of Myotis davidii. Classification (NCBI taxonomy): domain Eukaryota; kingdom Metazoa; phylum Chordata; class Mammalia; order Chiroptera; family Vespertilionidae; genus Myotis; species Myotis davidii. The sequence goes on along the minus strand of NW_006296226.1, from coordinate 3,845,571 downwards.
GGAGGTCATAGTTCGATTCCCTGTCAGGGCACATGCCCCGGTTGGGGGCTTGATCCCCAGTATGGGGCGTGCAGGAGGCAGCTGACCAATGATTCTCTCTCATCACTGATGTCTCTGTCTCTCTCTCCCTCTCCCTTCCTCTCTGAAAGCAGTAAAAATATATTTTAAAAAATAAATAAGAAACAAAATAAAATTGGGAGCCTATAGTCTACACGTGATTTTTGTCTTCTTATTTGCAGCGGAAAGCTGTCTAGTTGTTACAGAAGAGGTTGATTATGCAGAAGAAAGGAAATAACCCACGTAGCCTAAGAAGGTTAGAAGAGCTGAGACTCAAGTACATTAACCTTTAGTGGGAGGAAAGACGCTTCCTCCATCATCCCAGAAAGGACAGAGAAAATGGGTGCAGATGCAGATAAGTTAGTAACTTTGACCATGAAAAGACAAGGTCTCTGGTCTAGTGGCTTCTATTTCTCAATAAGGTAAGATCATCTCTCGAGGGCTGAGGTTTTAAAATGGAAGTGAAAGTATAAAATTGTTATTACATTGTATGAGAAAGCAAGTATATTGGAGAATTTATGGGGTTGCTGGGCAGCACTGAGTGTGCCTCTATGATCATTTGTGGTAAAATACAACCAGTCAGTCTGGTTGTGTGGTTTTTTTTTCTCCAGTAATGCTCCTGGGAAGGCATGAAGAAGGCAACAGTTGGTTTTATTTAGCGTTGGGAGGATGCCACGGTAACTGATGGAAAAAGAGCACAACAAGGAAGCTGGAGGCATTTGCCAGGGAGTAATAACAGTGAAGCACTTTGGACTGAGTTGGGCTAAAATTCATATCCACTACTATCAGGGCAATACAAGGCCAGAAAGTCAAAACCAGGGAAAGAAGAACACATAAATAAAAGACCCAGCAATTATTAAAATTGAACTTTGTGCTCTACCAGCTCCTCCTTCCTAATTCCTTTCACAAAGCCCAAGGCCTGCGGTGAGGGCATTGCCAAACACCAGCATCGCGCTGCAGCCACACCCAGAATAAGCATGCCAGAAGTGTCCAGGCTCTCGGTTCTCAACCTGTGGGTCGCGGCCCCTTTGGCGCTCGAACGACCCTTTCACAGGGGTCGCCTCAGACCATCCTGCATATCAGATATTTACATGACGATTCATAACAGTAGCAACATGACAGTTATGAAGTAGCCACGAAAATCATGTTATGGTTGGGTCACAACATGAGGAACTGTATTTAAAGGGCCAGAAGGTGGAGAACCACTGGTCTAGGCAAAACCTCCTGTGTCTGCTATTGGGACCCAACCCAGAGAGGTTTCTCCTCCCAGGCCTTCCAGAAAGACCAATGACTATGCATCATTTTTTTTGCCAACTCACTTTTCCTGGCCAAAAGCTCCTAGCTGGGCATGTAGTACTCTGGCAGTGGGACATGGCGCCTGCCTTTAAACTTGACTCCCAAACAAACGGAGTTTTGTAGGACACTGGTGGGAGGAGATTGCCCCAGGGTTGTGTGGCAGTGAGATGCAAGGTAGAATTGTGTGGAGCAGACAAGCATCAGGGAGGTGCTAACCTGCTACAAGATCATAAGATAGCAAGCAGAGCCTCCAGAACAAATGACATGGATCCAGCATGCCCAGCAGGAGCTGGGAGACGTTTCCTGAGATGGTGGAGTGTGGCCCACAGTGATGTGTGAAGAGGAGAGTCCTAGGGGCCACAGGTCATTTAGATCACACACACGTACTAGTGCACACATATATACACATGTGCACCTTAATACCCAGATGACCATTAAGAAAGCAGAACTAGACAGGCCAGTGTGGCTCAGTGCTTGAATATCAACCTATGAACCAGGAAATCTCAGTTCAATTCTTGGTCAGGGCACATGCCCAGGCTGCAGACTCCATCCCCAGTGTGGAGTGTGCAGGAGGCAGCCAATCAATGATTCTTTCTCATCATCGATGTCTCTCTCTTCTCTCTCTCTCTCCATCTCTCTCTCTCTCTCCTCTCTGAAATCAATAAAAATACATTTTTTAAAATATATATATATTTTTTAATAAAAGAAAGCAGGACTAGTATTTTTCTGGGCTCTGCACCTAGAAAACTTGAACACAATATGTCTCAAACTGTAGAAAGTGCATCTGATTCACCTGGGGATCTTGTTTAAAATGGAGTTTCTGAACCAGTAGCTCTGAAGCGGACCGAGCCTCAGCATTTCCATTCCTAACAAGCTCATAGCTGCTGTTGCTGCTGGTCCAGGGATCACACTTGGAGGAGCAAGACTCTAATATGCTCACTGGTGACCATTCTCACAGCACAACCATTCCTCTGTGTCTGGGACTTGCCATGGGGCCAACTTCTAGATACCATCCTCTTGTCATCTGTTCTGTGCCCACAGTGAACGTGGCATGACAAACAAGGGTAAAGGACTGAGTAGATTCCCCACCCCCACCCAGCTTGGGCCAGAAGGGGTGCGGGGAGGGAGGCGTGCCCAGGGGCAGCCCGACGAAGCTGTGGCTTTTGTTAGAGGGACACCACCAACCCCAGTAACCTACAGGGAGAGTCATCACCAGACGCACCAAAACCAAGCGGAAGCTTGAGGGAAGGGGGCCGGGCTGGTGAAGAGCAGGTTGGGGAGTAATCTAGAGGGCAAGTGCAGAAATTCAAATAGGTCAGCGGATCCTGTCTCCTTGAAAATCGGCGTTTTTGAATGCTTCTTCCTATCACAGAGCGCGCTGTGCAGCCCTTTGAGGATGGAAAGTGTTTTCATGCCCATTGTGTTATGACTCTGTCAGGTACATGGACATGTGTGGACTGTTCTGTGATACAGATGAAGCTATTACCCCCTAAAAAAGATGCAAGTCATCCCAAGGTACAAAGCAAGGAAGAGGCCAGGCCAGCATTCAAATCCGGTTCTTCTGGTCTCCCCGCCCTTGGTAGATACCTGCTAGTCTTTGTGCACAGTCATTAATGAGAAAGTAAACATGATTTTTATTACTCACAAGTTAAAACAAATCAAAGACAATCTTTAATTAATGAATTACTGAGTCACTCCCTAAGTAAATATCTTTAATAGAAAATTGCCAAGTCACAGGCTGATTCAGAGAGACTTTCCCTGAATTTGACTAAATCTGCAGGCTCCGATTTAAATTTATCTTCATTTTAGAAAATGCCTAGTCACAAAAACACAGCACTTTATTATTTTTAATGTTATAACAAGAACAAAGCAAACTGTTACTGAACAATGTATAAATTTTATAGCCCTAGTAACTTCAACCTACGTAACAAGAGCATTCTAAAAAGAATTGCCTTCACCCAAAATTCTTTAGATTTAAAATAAACTAAAGAAGCTTTGGGGCAGATTTCTTTCTGTAATAAGGAGAAGCTAGGGCTGATTAAAATGTCTCTGAATACTGCCTCCTTACCTTCCAAAATTTGGGATAGTTTCTTTTATTGTTTTGTCTTCTCTTTGACACCTTCTCTCTCTCTCTCTCATCCTTCTTTCCCTCCTTCCTTCCTTCATTCCTTTCTTATACCTACTCTATGAACACAAGTTGTCCTATGAACCAGACACCCATTGAAAGGTGATCTATAGTATTTGATGCAATAGGAATAATCTATAATTTGTATTTTCTAGTCATTTGAATGGACCAAACAATGGAGCATTATTCAGCCTTTCTGAACATTATTCAGAAGAAAGAAAGAAAGAAAGAAAATGCTTTCACATACTATAAAATGGATGGAACTGGAGAACATGCTAACGGAAATAAACTAGCCACCAAAAAAGACAGATACTATAAGATTCCATTATATAGGCATCTAAAGCAGTCAAACAAACAGAAATAGTAGTAATCTTGTGGTTGCCATGGCTTGAGAGAAGAGAATGGGGAGTTATTGTTCAAGGAGCATAGAGTTTTGTTTTTGCAGGATGAGAAAGTTCTAGAGGTCGGTTACACAATAATGTGAAAACAGTTAATACTTGAACTACACACTTTAAAATGGTTAAGATGGTAAATTTGATGTTAGGTATTTTTCACCATAATCTTTTAAAAAATATAAATACCATGCTTAGCTTTCAGGCTATAGAAAATTATACAATAGGCTGGATTGGACCAGAGGGCCATATATAGTTTTTCAACTCCTGTTCTAATGCACTGGGTCCTTGGTCCTAAGGGTTTTAAGGGCAGAGATCTTAGGGGAGGTCCTGGGGAAGATCTCAATAGAATATTCAGTAGCTTTCCAGGTGTGTCCTTTCAGGATTGTGGTCTCCATTGACTGACTGGTGGGCATCAGGGCAAGGAATCATTATTTCATGCAGCTGGTCTTGAGGTCAGCCAGGGCTGGTTTTATTGCTTATCTGGGCCGGGAGCTCCCATCAATATATGAATTGCTGTTGTTAACTATATGGATGCTAATATGTTAATTTGATTATTCATTTTGATATTCAAATTGTCTTAGATTTGGGGCCAATGGAAGCTCCTTTTAAATGGTTTCTAAGTCCTTTTGACATTCCCCCATCCTTTTTTTTTTCCCACCCCCATCATATTTTACAAACTTTCTTACCTACTGGTACAAAAAGATGTTTCAGGTTCATCCTGTATTTTCTCTGCTCCAGTCCCAGCTCCAGCCATTAGGAGGTGAAAAGAAGCCCTGACTCAGAATTACATCCAAGTGGATAGGAGGTTGGGGGAGGAGAGACTGAGAGAAGTCAGGATGAGAAAGTGACATTTCAAGACATTCAGCATATTTGTATGTCAGAAATAACATTACCAATAATAGTTTACAAATATCCCATAAGAATGACCTGTCTTAAATTTGTTCTTACCTACAAGAGGAATCCATCTCACTTGTATTGGAAGGTACAGTGGAAACATGGAAAGTACAGGGCTTTAGAGCATGTTGACTCAGATTCAAATCTCAACCCTGCTACTGACTAGCTATGTGATTGGTAAATTAAAGAGGTCATTGTTTGTTTGTTTACCTCTTACTACTTCAATTTCCCCAGGCTCTGAGGAAGATAATATGTACTTCCCTGGATTATTATGATTAATTGTAGAAGTTTCCCTAAAATCCACTCCATATGTGCCAGGTGAGCTTTGGGAATTCTCATCCCACAGGCTAAGGGCTGGGGTGGAGAAGCATCTTAACAATTGCCATAATAGTTCCTTCATCTAAAAGACAGTTGGACTTGATAAATTCTCACCAGGCTGTTGCATAGGATTAGCCTATTCCATCCCCAAGAGGTCAGAGCTGTTTTCAATGGTTCCAGAATCCAAAACTACAATGGCTTATAAAGCACTTTTTTCCCCCCCATGTAACAAGGAGCCCAAAGTAGGAAATCTAGGGCTCAAGAAATCAGATCCCCACCTGGCAGGTGTGGATCAATTGGTTGAGCGTTGTCCTATGCACCAAAAGGTCACCAGTTTGACTCCTGGTCAGGGCACATGTAGGGAGCGGCTATAGGTTCAAGACTCAGACTGACCTGTGGCAGAGCCACATACAAGTCCCAGCTTGGAGGGCAGAGCCCTCCCAGCACAGTTAAGCTTGACCTTATAGTCCTCCCTTGTTCCTAGGTAGCTAATGGGCTGCAGGAGGTGCAGCAAGTGCTGCCAGAACAAGAACATTTGTATACACATTAATCCACCCTTGTTTTAATCAGACCATAAAATAAAGCATTGGCTTGCAGGCTGGGGCTTCTGTGGCCACTCCCCTTGTTTTGCTTTATGTGATCTGCCTATAAAACAAAGCTTCAGCTTACAGGTTGGGTCACTGTTTCCTCATCCAGGCACAGTGATCCTACCTAGTTCCAACTATGTTCTCTTGTCTGTCTTCATCCTTCTCTGTCTCTCCTCAGGTTCACCCCTGGCAGTGCTGGGCACGGTTCAGGCACATGTCCACATTGTGGGTTTGATCCTCTGTTCAGTGTATATAGGGAAGGCAACCAACTGATGCTGCTCTCCAATGGATCTCTCTCTCTCTTTTTCTCTCTCTTTCTCTCTCTCTCTCTTTCTCTCTCTCTTCCATCCTCTCTCTCTCTCTCTAAAATAGATAAAAACACATTTTTTTAAAAAAGAAACCAGATTCCTATTCTCTGCCACTACCACCACCTGTAGTGAGTGGCTTTCTTCTCCATGGTCACAAAATGTTTGTCGCATCACCAAGAAGCACCTCCACATTCCAGGCAGGAAGGACAAAGGACAAGAGATGCGTATCTGTTGAGTTTGTTACAATAACATACCCACTACATTTCTGGATATGCCTTATTGATCAGAGCTGTGTCAAAACCCCAGCTACATAGGCGCCTGGAAAGCAGAGTTCTTTAACTGAGCATACTGCTGCCCTGAACAAAATGGGGGGATGTGTGTAGGAAAGACAAAGGGGTGAATGCATATTGGACAGGGAACCAGCATGGTGTGCCACCGGATAGACTAAGCATGAGACCCTTTTCAAAGTCTTTATATCTGGTTCTCTGCCATTAACCGTATATGTCCTTTTTTACTTTGCAATATTTCTGTTAGAGAATAGAGGAAACCATAAGCTCTCCGTGCCCCAAATGGGAAAGGACATGTTGCAATTGGATGTCACCACTTGGACTTTCAGATAAAAAAGAGGGAAGTAGTTTGTCCTGTATCCATGGACCTGGATGTGGCAAAATCTCTCTTTGTCTACCCCGCTTAAAGAAGGTGGGGGGCAGGGTGTCATGGTTCTTCACAGCTGGTATTTGATTTTGTTCCACAGGACCAGAGAGTTGAGTTCACCAGAGTTTATGGTGCACTGTCACCACAACCAAGGTACATGCCCCTGACCGGAATCGAACCCGGGACCCTTCAGTCCGCAGGCCGATGCTCTATCCACTGAGCCAAACCGGTTTCGGCTGTTTTTCTTTCTTGAGTTCTGAATCTTTCACTTAGTGCCTTGTTCGTTGAAAGCCTGGCAAAGAGAAAAAAAGGAATCCTATTCCCAATGACACATGATTGGTTAGGTAACCAAGACCTAAGTTTTTCCATCGTTAATTGGCAAGAGATTGGTTTAGAAACAATCCAATCAATGAGAGGCAGGGGACTTTTGCTAGGAGCTTGGGGACATGGATATTTTTCTCTCTTAGGTTAGTAGAGTGGTTGCAGCCATTGAGTCTCCATGAGGACAGCAAGCCTTAAGATTATGCTGATGCCTGGACAGCAGTGGATCAGGATGGAGTATGCCAGGTCATGATTGAGACCAGCCCTGAAGCGTATCTTACCTCTGGGCTTTCCTGACACATAAGCCGAGAAATCTGCCTTATTTTTTAACCCGGTGTGAGTGTTGTGTAACTTGCAAGAAAAAAAAATATCCTACATGATACAGGTAGGTGCCAGGGTTCAAATGTGAATGTCAGATCTAAGCTCTAGGTCTCAGCAACACTGCCCTGGGAACATTGGTTTCCTTACAGAGAGGGAAATGGAGGAAATTAAGGGGAAGTTCGAAAGTTCTCTGAAGGTTTATCTTCTCCATTGTTTCCTTTGCATGACATGGCTGATAAGGATTGGGTCAGTGAAATTGAATGAGACTTGGATGGCTGGCCTGGCACTGACTTAGGGTCAGTGGGGAGGTCAAAAGATTGTTACTAGGCGCTACCGTTCATTGAGGGTTACCACTGGCCTGTACTAGACTAAGCATTTTATATTGATTAACACATTTTATTCATTAAAAAGATATTTAATGTTCACTATAAAAAGATAGAAAAATTGGGGGTTTTCCCTTTGCATGCTCCCTCCCCACCTTAGAACGCATCTGGAGTCAGAGAGAGGTCCTGTCACGGGCTGGGTGCGGTGGGGCCCTCAGTGCCAGGAGAGCTCACTGCCACCTGAAAGCGTCTACAGAGGAGGGGGCCCTTGAATTGGCTCATCAAAGGTCAGCAAGTGTTCACCAGGCAAACCGGGACTGGCGGGCAGGGCACCGGGACGCGGGCGCCCACGGGGGTGGAAGCGTGGATGCTAGACCAGCTGCAGGGGTGAGGAGGAGCCTGGGGACCAGGCCAGCACTGGTCCAGACCCGGACTGTGGCCGCTCGGGACCCTGTCTTCGCACCTCCTTGCCCGAGGCCATGGCTCTTTCCCACTTTCTGCCGCATCATTCTGCCACGTTCCCAGTTAGGACACGGGTGCGGGTACAGCACGATCCGGGCAGGGCTCCAATGGGAGGCTTACACACACACACACACACACACACACACCCTCTCACGATCGCCCCGCCCTGGGGCAGCCCCGCCCTCCCCGGAATGCTCCTTAAGTCCCGGCGGGAGTGCTCCGTGGCGCAGCCACCATCGCTGTCTCCGGGTAGTGGAACGTGCGGACTCTAGTAAGTAAAGACCCCACCCCGACCCCCATCCCGGCCGCGCTTTTTTCTCCTTTCCCCCCCTTTTTTTCTCCTGCTGAGTTTCTAGACCCCTGGGCGG
>NW_006296226.1:3835238-3836516 GCF_000327345.1 Myotis davidii | reverse complement strand
CCCCCAGAAGACAGGAAGCAGCAGCCAGCTCAGCGGTGCTAACCTCCAATGGCCAGCCACCCCCATCCCGGCCGCGCTTTTTTCTCCTTTCCCCCCTTTTTTTCTCCTGCTGAGTTTCTAGACACCCTGGGCGGAGCGTTTGCGCGTGGCTCTCCCGCTCCTTTGGCTGAATAACCTCCGGCCTTGCGCTCGGAGGAAGCGATGCAAGATGTGCCGACGCCTCTGCGCCCTGCAAGTGCTTGGAGAGGGCGGAAAGGGGAGTTGGCTGGAGAGAACGTGGGCTGCACCGCGGAGCTTCCTGCTCCGGGGCTGCGAGACGGGGACGGGTGTGGAAGGAGAGGAGTCCCCTCCAGGCCACATGTGTCCCCTCCAAGCTACTAGTGTCCCCTCCAGGCCACATGTGTCCCCTCCAAGCTACTAGTGTCCCCTCCAGGCCACATGTGTCCCCTCCAAGCTACTAGTGTCCCCTCCAGGCCACATGTGTCCCCTCCAAGCTACTAGTGTCCCCTCCAGGCCACATGTGTCCCCTCCAGGCTACAAGTGTCCCCTCCAGGCTACAAGTGTCCCCTCCAGGCCACATGTGTCCACGACCAGTGCTGGGGCAGCATGAAATCGCCAGCGGCTGCGGGCGGTTAGCGGCTGAGTCACAGATGGGGAAGGCGCGGTTCCCACCTGATGCAGGGCAAGTCCGAGCGGTGAAAACGATCTCTCGGTTTGGGGTGGGAGCAAGTTTAAATCCCAACAGATCCTTGATTTCCCGCTCGGTTTGCCCAAGAAAACTCGCGCCTGCAAATGGGGCGGAGCAGCAGCGCCGCCCGGTGCTGTTTAAGTGTTGCTGAGACGGTCTGAGAACGTGTTGCTCCATCTCTGAGATTTTCAACTGGTGTGCCGCAGGGATTTTTTTAAAAAAATGCAATACCTGACTATTGAGTCAGGGGCACTCACCTCTTTTCCCTTAGACTGTCAAATTTAAAAATGACAACAGCCAGGCCAGTGTGGTCCAGTGGTTGAGCTTGGACCTATGAACCAGGAGGTCCTGGTTGGATTCCAGGTCAAAGCGTGTGCCCAGTGGGGGCGTACAGGAAGTAGCTGATTAATGATTGTCTCTCATTATTGACCTTTCTCTCTCTCTCCCTCTCCCCCTCTCCCTTGCTCTCTGAAATCAATTTTTTTAAATGACAAACGCCATCCAGTGTGAATGGATCAAAGGATTCCAGGTCAAAGCGTGTGCCCAGTGGGGGCGTACAGGAAGTAGCTGATTAATGATTGTCTCTCATT
>NW_006296226.1:3825014-3835178 GCF_000327345.1 Myotis davidii | reverse complement strand
CGAACCTGGGACCCCTCAGTCCGCAGGCCGACGCTCTATCCACTGAGTCAAACCAGCCAGGGCAAAAAATACATTTTTTTTTCCTGTGCCACAGAGTTTGAGCAATTAGTTTGTGTGCCAGGAGTTGAAAATCACTGCTCTATCCATTTGAAAGATGTGCATGGACTTCTAGTCTGTTCTTTGTGTTTGACAATATTTCTTAGAATTCGTTTCATGTGGGGCAAGAAACAGAATATTTGCACACCAGGTAGGTGTCCCATTCCCTGGCGGTGGCTGGGAGGCATTTCTGTGCTGGATTACATTTTTCCTGGCCTTGACGGTTTCCCGAGGAAGCCTCAGTTTGCTCTTCTGTACACTGTATGCTGTGAATGATAACAATGCCCATTCTATAGGGAAGTTATGAAGATAAAATGAAATGATGAGTATGAAGTGCTGAGCACAGCAACAAAAACAGAGTGAATACTAAAGAAGGGCGATTGATACTCTTTGATAATGATGAGAAGTAAATGACGGGTAGACCCTGTTGTCTGGCCCCCGTGCAGTGACTAGTGAGCTATAATAATCCAGTCACTTTGTGACATTTGACTATTACGTTCTAGGAGTTTCAGGATGGTTCGTGCTAAGAGCTGGACCCTGAAGAAGCACTTTGAAGGCAACCCTACAAATAGTAACTTTGAGATGAAGACAGTAGAACTCCCACCCTTAAAAAATGGAGGTAAGTCATATCATATGATTTGAATGGAAAGAGACTGTATCAATCAAACTTTGCTGCATAACAAACTACCCCAAAACTTAGTAATTTCAAACAACAGTCATTTATTAGCACACAATTCTGTGGCTTCAGTTCTCCTCTGTGTGGCCTTCCTAGCAAGCTAGTTTGAGCTCTTTATTTCCACGATGGTCTCCTGAATCTAGAGCAGCAAGAATCGGCAAGCTGCAAGTACCTTTCAAACCTCTACTTGTGTCATGTTTGCTAATAAAATTGTCAAAGCAAGTCACAGCCGCGCCCAGGTCAAGGAGAGGGAACAGACTTCTGATGAGAGGATTGGCAGAGAGGCCCTCACACAGAGATGGGAGGTGCTCTCGGCCATTCTCAGTCTGCCACGGAGACTTTTTCAAAGTCCTCTGTGTGAAGCCTCCATCGAAGTCATGTTGGAGGATCCCTCATCCAACACAGTAATTTTTCCCAATTACTTTCTTGGTAATTGACACTTGAGCTTGGGTGCATTATTCTTCATGACTTTGATCGATGGGAGGATTTCCTCTCTGGCCTGGAGAACTGTATGATGACAGTGGGGTAGAGAGTCTGTGTGCAGAGCTCAGACTATCCCTGTGAGGAGAGAAGGAGGTGAAAATCCTCATCCTTCATTGAGGAGCGTCCTGTCCACTTGGGGGAACTGAATGGTCAAGTCAAACCTAAGGTTACAAATATGGCCCTGGGCAAGTTACTGAACCTAAACTTAAATAAGGTAGAAACAATAATTGTTGAGAATATCCTATGAAATAATACATGAAAAGCAGGGAGTGCTGTGCAAATATGATGATGATGATGATGATGATGATGACGACGACGACGACGACTACCACCATCATCGTCATCATCAACAACAACAACAATAGGCTGGGCCAAATGTGAGTCCTTCTTGGCTCTTCAATAGGAAGTACTTGTGAGAGGGCAGCCCTGAAGCTGAAATACGATCTGTGTTTATTTAGAATGTCAGAGACAACAAAGGCATCAAGCCTTTAGTTCTAATTGCCTATGGGATGCTTTCTTTTGTAGAGGTCCTGCTGGAAGCTTTGTTCCTCACTGTGGATCCTTACATGAGGTATTATTTTCCTCTTAAAAATTCTTCTATTGTATGTTAGTCTCTCTGTTAAAGTAGCTCATCTTGTAAAATAGCCAACTGATTCAAAATAGTCATTTCCTCCTGATTCTCCCAGCGCAGTAAGAGTGATGGGATTTGTGGCAGGCAAAGGCCAGAGAAGCCTGGTGAGGAATTACCCTGGCCTCTTTATTTTACAGTTACCTCCTATCTTAGTGTCCACAGTTTGCCTCTCATTGCTCACCAGAATTGCTTCCAGAAAAATTAAAAAAAAAAATAAACCAATCTCCAATTTGTCCATTTCACTACTGGCAAGCAATTTGAGTAGAGGAAGATGCTAAGACTAAAATTGGATTTTCTTGCCTTCTATTTCCCTATATTCTTGTAATTTGGGTAATCTGCAGCTGACTCAAACTGAGTAATCAGTAAATTCTCTGGGAGGGAAGAGAATAGAAGCTTTCATAGGTCACACACTCCTCCGTAATTTTTTGCCTAGGTAATCCATATAGTCATCTTTCCTTTAAATAATTTTTCTCCTATTTGATTGATAGAGATGCAAAGCTAAGACACCAGCTGTGTGCTTGCAATTCAACTTGATTCCGACACTACCTACCGGAAGATAGTGTCAGATCCCACAGGTTAAAGGTTCAGTCCCACACGTCTGTCCATCCCCCTTTAGGCACCAATTGCAAGTCCAGGTTTCTGTGCACACTTCCCCAATGGTTTTCCATTTGCCTTAAACTCGAGACAGTTTTTCCCAGATGCTCTTATGTATTAAGCATGGATTATTTTTTTCCAGATTGGCAGCCAAACGATTGAAGGAGGGTGATACGATGATGGGGCAGCAGGTGGCCAGGTAGATATTTCCATTTATCCCAGTGTTTGGAAAATATGTCTCCCCTTTACCTTCTGCTAGGCTCTGTCTCTGTCCATTGCTCTCACAATTTCTTCAACTGTGTACCAGTAGTTCACTCATTGTTTGATCTTCAAAGCAACATGGGAATTGTTCTTTTCCTGACTAATGGGAAAGGAAGAAAGGCTGTGAAATTGTCATCATTTCAACTTCACTTTGCTATACTTACTTTTAATTACTAAAAAAAATTGTATTTGTCCAGTTCATAATTATTTTGTAGAAATTCAAATAAAACAAAAAATTTGTATCTTGGAAGCTGACAGTTCCCCCATCAGCCTCAGAGAGGACTGTTGTGAATGTATTATTATTTCAAAATTTTTTCAGTACACATACTAATATCTATACTTTTTAAAAATGGGATTAAATGCCCTTCAGCAAATTGCCTTTCTCAATATGTTATGGATGTCCTTTGTTGGTAGTATAGAAATATATTACCTATCTTTTAATGGCTGTAATTTATGCCATTGTTATCTGCCAGTGAACTATTCCACTACTGACAACCATTCCCAAATACAAATAGTTCTGCAAGGAATAGGTATATGTGTGTCTGTGTACTCTTTGCCCACTTTGATGAATATTGTTTTACATTAAATTTCCAGAAGTATAAGTTCTAGGTCAAAGGAGGTACGCATTTTTAATTTGAAGAGATGATGATAAATTGCTCTTCCAAATGATGGTATGAATATCCACTCCTATCAATATCATATTAATCACCCTGTATCCTACATAACTATATGCCTATTGCTTACCATCAATCTTGGCAATTTGAGAAGAATATGTTGATATTTCATGCACAATTTAATTTGCATTTCTTTCATTCTTAGTGATGTTGACATCTTTTTTGTAAATTAATGTAAATTTCTTCTGTGAATTATCTGTTTATGTCCTTTGCCCTTTAGGTCTTTTCATCTCATCTGTTAGGAATATTACTTTTGCAAGTAGTTGGGTCTTTGTTTTTCTTTATCTATCTTCTATACCCAATCATAGTTTAAACATTTTATGAGATACCATTATTAATATTTGTAATTATAGCTTCTTGGTTTTATTGCATGATGATAAAGGCATTCTTCTCACCAAATGGCTAAAAGATTTATCTTCTAGTATGTTATACTTTAATTTTTTACATTTAAATCTTCGAATTATTTTATTTTGGAATAAGAACTGAAGTGTTTGCTTTATGTCCAAATGACTAGCCAGTTATACCATTTATTAAAATTTTATTTGGATTTTTATTGGGACTTCAATAACTTTATAGATTTATTTAGTGAGAACTGCAATATTTACAATATTTCTCTCCAAGTACAAGTTATATCTCTTCATTTATCCATTTTTGTGTTATGGCTTATTAACAGTTTTCTTCATGTAGGTCTTACTCATTTCTTGCTAACAATCAAAGGAGTGAACATGTACTTGTGTTTGCTGAGTTGCCAAAGTCTTTTTTTTTTTTTACATAATACCCAGTAATGGAAATGTTGTTATAATACTCTCATACATTAAGTGTACAAGCAAAAGTTGGCATAACCTTCTCAAAAGGAATTTGGCAATATCCAGCATCAGTTAATGTTTTAATACTCTTTACCCTAGTAATTCCATCTAGAGAAATACTGTCTAAGGCAATAACAAATTCTTATTTATGGATAGAAATTGAAATGTAATTTACATTAGGAAAAATACTGGAAATAGTCTAAATGTCTAGTAATGGGGAAATAATTAAATTCATTATAGTTTTTGAAGGATTCTGACTAACATGAGAAAAAGTATAAGTTATATAGACTAATATAATGTTGAAAGAGAAAATTAGATTACAAAACACATAAAATTACTTCACTTATGTAAAGACACACAATATATACACGTTAAAAAATATATCAAGATTGCCATAAAATACACCAAAATATTACAAGTTATCTTTGTTTCATAGGCTTAGAACTGATACTTTTATATGTTTTGAATTTTCTAAAAATAAATGTATGTTATATAACTTTATAATCTTGGGAGAGGGACAATAAAGAATGGTAAGAGTGGGAGATGATGGAAGAAAGGGAATCAACAAATCAGATAAAAAAAGGAGCGGCTTAGAGACAGAGGTAAAAAACCTGACGACACCCTGGAAACCAATGGGGAAGAGTGTGTGGTGGCACAGTGTGAATACAGTAGAACGGTCTAATCACATAATGAATGAAGAGTGTCCCCTGGATTTTGCCATCAGGGGGTTGTTGTGACCTTAGTGGCATAGTGGGGGTGTTGCATTGGGTTACCAAGTGAATGGGAAGCAAAGAAGATAGGGGAAGGAGGTAGGGAGAAAATGGGATTGTGGAATAGCAGAGTTGAGCAAGCTTTTACGCGGAGGCAAGGGACAGTAGGGAGGAAAGTGTTACAGATTCAGGGGAGAAGAAGGGCTCAGAAATGGAGGGTGACCCCTGAAGAACATAAGCAGCTGGTGTCCAGGGCACCGCGAGACAGAGGATGGACACCTCTTGCTTAGATGGAAGAGAAGTGGGTTAGGACAGGGACAGATGCTGGGCCAATTGAGTAGCGTCCTGTCTGATGGCCCCTATATTTTGAACAGAAGAAGGAGAGACCAATGGCTAAGAATTAACCTGGAGACATGTGGGCGGAGTATTCATTCGTGGAATATCAACCTCCGTGCTCATGGTATAGAGCCACACAGCATCCCCATCCTCTTCGAAGGCAAGAGGTTTCACATGTCCCGATGTGCTTTATCTTTCAGAGTTGTGGAAAGTAAAAACTCAGCCTTTCCCACAGGAACTGTAGTATTGGCTCCTTCAGGCTGGACATCACACTCCATTTCTGACGGGAAAGAGCTAGAGAAGATGCCGGAAGCGTGGCCAAGCGCATTGCCTCTGTCTTTGATGCTGGGGACACTCGGCATGCCGGGGTGAGCTTTGTGCCTGTCTGCCATTTGTTTGTCTGCCTGACACTCCGTATTTCCAAATGCTTTGTCCAGAACGTGGTCAATCAGAAGAGACGAGCCATTAGAGCAGTGGTTCTCAACCTTCTGGCCCTTTAAATACAGTTCCTCATGTTGTGACCCAACCATAAAATTATTTTCGTTGCTACTTCATAACTGTCATGTTGCTACTGTTGTGAATCGTAATGTAAATATCTGATATGCAGGATGGTCTCAGGCGACCCCTGTGAAAGGGTAGTTCGACCGCCAAAGGAGTTGCGTCCCACAGGTTGAGAACCACTGCGTTATAAGTTCAGGGCTGATTAGAGAAGATGGTGGTGTTAAGAAGGAAAGAAGAGTGGGTGAGGCTCAAGGTAGCCTTGAAACTAAAGGAAAAGAGGGGGGAATCAGGTCAGTGACACTCAGGTACACAGAGGAAGCAGGAGGAAGAAGCAAATGTAAATCTCTGATATGCAGGATGGTCTTAGCGACCCCCGTGGAAGGGTCGTTTGACCGCCAAAGGGGTCGCGACCCACAGGCTGAGAACCGCTGCATTATAGATTCAGGGCTGATTAGAGAAGATGGTGGGGTTAAGAAGGAAAGAAGAGTGGGTGAGTCTCAAGGTAGCCTTGAAACTAAAGGAAAAAAGGGGGGAATCAGGTCAGTGACACTCAGGTACACAGAGGAAGCAGGAGGAAGAAGCAACGTGGGCACGATCCCTCTCAAGCACCTGGCAAACGGCAATGCAAAGGCTCCAGCTCCTCCTGTCCCTGGGAGGGCCCTAGCTTCACCCATCACTCATCTCTGCCTGCATTTCAGAATTCTAAAAGGGAAGGAGTTCGGTCTACCTTGGTTTTCTGCCTCTGTATCCTTCCCCGCCTTTCCCTGAGGCGCAAGAGAAGCTGGACATTAAATAACAAAGATGAATCACAGATTATACTAGTAGCCGTGCAGTCTCTCCGCTTGGCACAGATTTGAAATAAATGCCCAGGTGTCTCTGGACCTTGGGAAGTTCTTCCTGTCCCTCAGGAAGACACCTGGTCAGGTCATCCTGTGTCTACGTTCCAGGTCCCGGCTGCATTGTGGACCTCAAGTTTCTTTTATGCCCGGGAGAAGCAAGGTCGATTGAATTCCTTTTGGAGTCCCCAACACGTTCTAGTCATTGCCTGGAATTCCTTTACAAAGGGTCTTTTACTATGTTGTGTGATCCTTTCCTTCCTTCCTTCTTCCTTCCTTCCGTTTCCACCTTTCTCCCTTCCTTCCTGCCTTCCTTCCTCTTCATTTCCCCCCATTTGCCCTCCCTCTTTCTTTTGAAAAACACTGGATTAAGGGAATATTAGTTAGATATTTGGATCCTTGGATAAAGTGCTCCCTATGCCTTTCACTACCTTCCCTTCAGTGCTCAACTCTCATGGACCCCAAATAGAGTCAAGGCCAAGGACGCTTAAGTTATGCCAATATATAGTTTCTGGTTTGTTTGTTTTTTTTGGTTTTTAAATAAATCACATTTTTTTATATTTTATTGAATTTTTTGCAGAGAGGAAGGGAGAGGGATAGAGTTAGAAATTTTGATGAGAGAGAAACATCGATCAGCTGCCTTCTGCACACCCCCTACTGGGGATGTGCCCGCAATCAAGGTACATGCCCTTGACCGGAATTGAACCTGGGACCCTTCAGTCTGCAGGCTGACACTCTATCCACGGAGCCAAACCAGTTAGAGCTGTAGTTTCTGTTTTATATAGAAACAACTTTACATGAATTTGTCTGAAATTTTGAAAGTGGCTTAACAGTCACCATAATGGTTATGGATTTTATTGGCTCAGACTCAGGGGTGCAAAACATAACTCAAACTGTTTCTACTATTGCACTTCGTTTCTATTTCAAGCCCTTATTTTGGCTGGGGTAGTAAAAGAAAACCTCAGTAAATTCAGTGATCTCTCAGGTCATTTCAGGTTTCAAGCTGCGCATTTCCTTTATCTTCTCCCTGAGGTTGATGCAAAGCTCCAAGGGCGAATGCAAGTTCAGTGTCAGTAGAAGGGGGACAACAACTTCTTGAGCTTGATCTTTCTTAGTCTGAGGCCAGTCTCCTGCTCAAAGCGTAACTTTTCCCATTGTGTCTTCAACCACGTCGTCTTCCAAGCCAGCAGTCCACGGAGGTGTGGTGGTTTCTTCCCCTGCTCCCCATCAGTGCTGTCTGAGCTGTGTCTTTGCAGGCCTACTGTTCTTTTCCTGCAAGCTAACTTTGACATCCTCCTTGGGGTGAGATGAAGAAGTTTCAGAAGTTCTCCCATACTGCTTTGGAGCCATGGGAAACGCCAGGTGTTTCTCTCTGACCGTGTCATGCCTAGACACCTCATACCATTGTATCTGCTCTGTGGCTGTGGCACCGGGATGACATGGAGATGAAGCTCTCCATCTCCCTAGGAGTTAGATGCGAATGAGGCACAAGCTCTCTATTCTTGGGTCACCAAAGTTTAAGGGGGACCTATCTTCTTTCACCCCCAAGACTTAACCTGGTGATAGACAGGACGCAGTCCCCTTCCAGCCAACTCTCCATTCCCACCCTAGTCCCTTCATCTTTATTTCTGTTTGGAGTGAGGGGTAAGGAAAGAGGAGGTGGACCATTAGTGGATGGTAATATTCATTTCCTATTGTTTTCTTTTACCTAGACCCCTGGCAGTCTAAGAAAGTCTTTGGGATATATCTGAAAATGAATTATATGGGAAAGCAACAAATTTATCCACATATCCTTAATTTTCTTTCCTCAGCCTAACAGCCTACTTTGGCCTACTCGATATCTGTAGTGCAAAAAGTGGAGAAACAGTCTTGGTTAATGCAGCAGCAGGAGCCGTGGGCTCTGTTGTGGGGCAGATAGCTAAGATCAAGGTAAGTGTCTTCACAGGGGTGGGCAAACTTTTTGACTCGAGGGCCACAATGGGTTCTTAAACTGGACCGGAGGGCCGGAACAGAAGCATGGATGGAGTGTTTGTGTGAACTAATATAAAGTCAAAGTAAACATCATTACATAAAAGGGTACGGTCTTTTTTTTCAATAGTTTTATTCATTTCAAACGGGCCGGATCCGGCTCGCAGGCCGTAGTTTGCCCATGGCTGCTCTAGGAGCAAATGCTCAGCACCCACAGTGTGCACTGGGAATGCAGCAGTGAACACAACAGACCTTCCCTAGTCTTGGAGATGCAGTGGTTCTCAACCTTCCTAATGCCGCGACCCTTTAATACAGTTCCTCATGTTGTGGTGACCCCCAACCATAAAATTATTTTCGTTGCTACTTCATAACTGTAATTTTGCTACTGTTATGAGTTGTAATGTACATATCTGATATGCAGGATATATTTTCAGGGGTCGCGACCCACAGGTTGAGAACCGCTGGTAGTGGATCTTGTTTAGAAGTTGAAGATTGGGAATGAATGAGAAATGGGAGAATGAGGAAAAAAATGAACATTATTACTTTTTTAAAATATATTTTTATTGATTTCAGAGAGGCAGGGAGACAAGAGAGAGAGAGAAAAATAAATGATGAGAGAGACCCACTGATTGGCTGCCTCCTGCATGCCCCCTACTGGGGATTGAGCCTGAAACCTGGACATGTGCCCTGACCGGGAATCACACTGAAATCTCCTGGTGCAAGGGAAGATGCTCAACCAACTGAGCCACACCAGCCAGGCTTCTTTCATAGTGGTTACTGAACATTTCTTGCTACAGCCTTACCTTCTCTCCTTATGATTGTCCCCCAAAATAAAGGAGGAACGAGAGGTAGCCAATCAAGATAGCCCACATGGCCCCATGGCGAAGGCTACTGCAGTCAGCCCAGAGCGGTGGGGCCAACTCCTAGGAGGTACCTAGGGCATGGAAACATTGCTCTGATTTAGCCAGGAGTCTGTGTTCAAGAGATCTGAGGTGATGGTGGGCAGCAGGCAGCTCAGACATGGTCGGGATGTGTCACATGGAGGAATGCTGCGAGCTGATTTGGCTTAGCTGGTCCTTTGCCAGAGGCTGGGATGCAGAATCAGGACCTAGTGCCTGGGGAAATAGTGAAGTAAGATACAGATGAGTGCAGGACTCTAACCAATAGCCAAGGATTCAGGTGGCCCCCAGTGTTAATGGGAGCATGGGCTACAAATAAGAAATGAAGCTACCTTAGAGGTTACAGGGAGAATTTATTTACAAGTAAGTAAAGACAGAGGAATAGATACTGAATTTTATCAAATGTTATTTCAGCATTATCAGGTTAACTTTGCAGTTAATGAATTATATTAGTATTCCAGTATTGAATCATTCTAGCATTCCTGGAATAAGCTTTATTTACCTACTAGGGGCCCGGTGCACGAAATTCATGCACTGGGTGGGGGTGAGGGGGAGTGTCCCTCAGCCCAGCCTGCCCACTCTCACATACTGGGAGCCCTCAGGCATTGACCCCCATCAATCTCCAATCGCAGGATCGGCCCCTTGCACAGGCCTGACGCCTCTGCCAGAAGCGTCAGGCTTGGGCAGGGGACC
>NW_006296226.1:3823523-3824429 GCF_000327345.1 Myotis davidii | reverse complement strand
GGGCTTCTTCCTGCTTTCCCTTTCACCTCCCTGCATTGTGCCTACATATGCAAATTAACCGCCATTTTGTTGTCAGTTAATTGCCATCTGAGTTGGCAGTTAATTTGCATATAGCCCTGATTAGCCAATGAAAAGGGTATTGGTCGTACGCCAATTACCATTTTTCTCTTTTATTATATAGGATGGAAATTATGGATTTGTACCTTGGAATTTTATTTGATCGCATTTTAAGCAGAATTTTTGCATCTATCTTTATAGACGAGTTTGGTTTGAAGTTGTTTTGTTTTGTTCTGAACTTATCAATATTCAGCTTGGGTTATGCCAAACTTACAAAACAAATTAGTAATATTTCCAATAGTCAAATGTTAAATGTTTTCTTTAAACTGTAAGGCATGTTTATTTCAAATATTTGATAGGACTTATCCCTAAACCTGTTCTTTTAGAAACGCCACTGGACACTGCCGTACTAAAAGCTTAATCCTTAAAGGAGAGACAGAATTAGTTCTGCATTTTAGAGACGTTACATTGCCTTGGTTCATAGTTTCCAGGGACAAAGTACTAACGACAAGGAGTCTAATTAGGAGGCCCTTACAAGAATTCAGATGGAAACTGTGATGCATCAAAGGTAGAGATTAGACGTCAGAGCCAGCTTTTAGGATATTTGGGGAAAAAGAATAAAACCTGGTGATTGGATGTGGATAGAAAGGGTGAGAAACATCTGCATGAAGGAGGCATTGAGGTCATAAGTGTCGGTGAGATCATCCTGTGAGTTTAGAAGGCTAGAAGGACAAAAGACAGAGGGTGGAGCTTTTGCAAGAGTTTTTTTCTTGAATCATGAAAAAATGGGAAAAGTATGTAGATAGCAGTCATTGTTTGTACAGATACCTGTATGAACCCAAAGGTCTT
>NW_006296226.1:3805051-3823487 GCF_000327345.1 Myotis davidii | reverse complement strand
ACAGTGGCTCATCTTCTGGTCTTCACGATCTATTCAGAATGTAAGAGAGCTTTCTGAAGAGCTACTTTCTATGTGCCAATATAGTATCCAGTCTCAGCGCAAATGTGCTTTGCAGATTAAGCAGCATCTAGTCCAATGTTTTGGGCCAAATCAAACAATAAGGGGACAGTTACCGGGAGGGCTACCTATGAAATGAGAGTCCCAGAACTGAGCCAAAATAATAAAGGACAGCTGCACCAAGAGATAGCATGCAAGTCATTGCAAGGGAAGAGAAGCTTCAAAATAAAGAAACAAGAGAGGGCCTGGCCGGTATAGCCCAATGGTTGGGCATCGACCTATGACCAGGAGGTCACAGTTCAATTCCCAGCCAGGGCACATGCCTGCGTTTTAGGCTAGCTCCCAGTGGGGGGTAAGCAGGAGGCAGCCGATTGATGATTCGCTCTGATCATTGATGTTTCTTTCTCCCTCTTCTTTCCTCTCTCTGAAATCAATAAAAAACATTAATTAAAAAAAAAACCCACAAGAGAGACAAATGAATGTGTTGTCAAGCCGGCAGGTTGAAATGAACTGCAAACCACATAAACATAGAAAGGATCTATTGGGCAGTCAGAGGCAAGCTGAAGTTATTCTTGGGTTGTAGGATGGTTCAGGGACTAATTTTACTTATAGGGCCTTTTGGCCCATCATGGTATTCTCATATACGTGGCTCAGCACCTCAGAAGGTGTTCTTGGGGAGCCTGACCTTACTGGACTAGGAGGGAGGGTGGAGTTGGTCTGTGCTTGTGACTTATAAATGATTTCCTTCCCCTGCCCCACCCCTACTTAGGGCTGCAAAGTTGTTGGAGCAGCAGGGTCTGATGATAAGGTTGCCTACCTTAAAAAGCTTGGATTTGACGTTGCCTTTAACTACAAGACAATAAAGTCTTTGGAAGAAACGTTGAAAAAAGCTTCTCCTGACGGTTATGATTGTTATTTTGATAATGTAAGTACAAATTAGACTTAAAATCTGACTTACTAACAAAGTAACTATATAGGGAATATACTTCTGGAGTTTCCATCTAAAATCTATGACTAAAGCACGTATGACTTTTTAAACAAACAAACAAAACAAAAATAGCTTTATTGTGATATAATTCACCCATTTAAAATGTAGAATTTAATGGTTTTTAGTATATCCACAGAATTGTACAACTGTCACCACAATCAATTTTAGAACATTTTTATCACACTAAAAAAGAAATGCTGTACTTATTAACACTTCCACTTTCCCTCAAAAGTGGTCTTCTGTGACTGGCTTCTTACACTTAGCATGTTTTCTAGGTTCATCCATGTTGTAGCATGTATCAGTGATTCATTCCTTCTTATGGCCAAATAATATTTCATAGTATTGATATATTACATTTTATTTATCCATTCATCAGTTGATGGACATTTGTTATTTACACTTTTTGGCAGTTATATAATGCCTCTATGACCCTTCATGTACAAGTTTTTGTGTGGATATGTTTTCATTTCTCTTGGATATACACCTACGAATGGAATTGCTGGGTTGTATGGTAACTTCATGTTTAACATTTTTGAGGTACTGCCAAACTATTTTGCACAATGGCTGCACTATTTTACTTTCTTGCTAGCACCATATGAGGGTGCCAATGTCCTCACCAACACTTATGATTCATCATCATTTTGATTAGGGCTGTCCTGGTGGGTCTGAAGTGATAATTTCATTGTGGTTTTGATTTCCATTTCCTTAATAGCTAACATTGATCATCTTTTCATGTGCTTATTAGCCATTTGTATATCTTCTTTGGAGAAATGTCTGTTGAAATCCTTTGCCCATTTTTCAACTGGGCAATTCGTTGAGGTGTAAGGCTTCTTTATACATTCTGGATATAAATCCCTTTATCAGATATAGTCAGTTCTTGGTATTCCTGGTAGTTATGTTCTATAAAGTCACCACAAACACTGAACCATTCATTGCTCCTGGAAAAGTATGTACATATATGCACGTATCTCACATAGATTACAATCTTAAATCCTAAAACAACTCTTCCAATAGCTTCCGTTTTCTTTATTTTACAATAGGGAATAGGAGATTCAGAGAAATGTTAAGTAACTAGTCTAAGGCTGCCCCACTAATCCTCCCAAAGTTAGAGTTCATACCCCACCCAAATGGCTCAGGAGCAGAGCTTCTTGAACTAAACTGCACTGCCCGCCTCTGTCTTCACCCACCGATGATCTCTGTGAGAGAGCTGAGAAAAGAAGGCAGAGCCATGGCCTTGCTTGACCTTAGCTGGTAACTTTGCATCTCTTTCGCTGCTCTGCACGTGTCTGCAAATGACCAGGGCAAGCCCTGTGAATATTGAGTTGGAGGTTATAAATAAATTTTAGCAAGCAGTCCAGTTCACAAATATGGAATCCAGTAATAATGAGCATCCACTGTATATAGTTTGCAAATATTTTCTCCTATTCTGTTTATAAGTTGTTTTTCACTTTCTTGATGGTGTCTTTTAAAGCACAAAAGTTTTCCATTATTTTTTGTTTTGTCCCTTGGTGTCACGTCTAATGCTTTACCCTACCCAAAATCATGAACATTTACTCTTTTTGTTTGCTTCTAAGAGATTTATCGTTTCAGCTCTTACATTTAGGTCTAGGATGCATTTTAAGTTAATTTTTGAGTATGGTGTAAAGAAGGGGTCCAATTTCATTCTATTCCAGGGGGAGGGATATCCAGTTGTTCTACACCATTTGTTGAAAAGACTATCTTGTCCCTCTTGAGTTGTTTTGGTACTCTTATCACAACCAATGGACCATAAATGTAAGGGTTTATTTTTTGGACTTCAATTTAGTTCTATTGATCTACATTTCTTTTCTCATATTGTTTTGGTTAATATAGCTCTGTGGTAAGTTTTGAAAGTGAAAAATGTGCGTCTTCCCACATTGTTCTTTATATGGCATATGAGTACTTTTCCAAACTTGTAGGTAGGGCAATGAGATTAATGAACTGAGCAGAGAACCTCACAATATAGAAGAATGCAATTTATAAGTTATATAATGTATGTTCCTTTAACAAAATGGAAATGCCCAGTTCCTATTGTCTTTTTTCAAATGCAGTTTTCTTCGCTACTGTGCTAATTCAGTCAGTTATGTTATTGTTAAACAAGTGATGTGAAATGATGATTTTAAATGAATGATTTTCCTGAATCTTCTAGTGTTTAGATTAAAGTTGTTATTTTTTGTTTCTTTGTTTTTGTCTTGTTTAGGTAGGTGGAGAATTTTCAAACATTGTTATCCCCCAAATGAAGAAATTTGGAAGAATTGCTATATGTGGGGCCATCTCTACATACAATAGTACTCGCCCAATTCCCCCAGGTAATGAGCTTATGCACATGGTCAAAGCTGTAGGAAGACTAGACAAGGAGAAGATTCACATATATGGCATCAGATATTAATAAGATGTTAGTGACTATCAAAATATTTAAAAGACTTTGTGGTATTCTTGATGAAATAGTATTTATCAGCTAACATAGAGAAATAACAGGATCTGAACATATGGAACAAACATTATTATTATTATTGTTGTTAAATATATTTTTATTGATTTCAGAGAGGAAGGTAGAAGGAGAGATAGAAGCATCAATGATGAGAGAGAATCATTGATTGGCTGCCTCCTGCACACCCTCTACTGGGGATGGAGGCGGCAACCTGGGCACAGGAATTGACTGTGACCTCCTTGTTCATAGATTGACAGTCACTGAACCACGCCGGCCAGGCCAAACACATGTTATTAAAAGTTTTAGTTTTTACCTATTTCCTAAAAAAATGTAAAAAGACAGCCATGATTTGATTTAGAAAGAGAACATCTGAAGAGCTATGAAATAAGAGTCCCGGAACTGAGCCAAAATGATAAAGGACAGCTGCACCAAGGGGGATATATCTGAAAATGAATTATATGGGTCTGGGTGGTAAAATGTCAGGGTTCTTCAGGATCTTCAGGATATTGCTGGAGGTGTGGGTATGGGTAGAAGGTGACTTGAGGTGGGTGAAGGGGAAAACAGGTTGCCATTTCCTTCAGACAGTCGTGGGCAGTGCTTCCTAGAGCAGCCGGCCACCCTGACCTCACCAGACTGACAATTTCCTCTTAAAGGCAAAGGAGCATGCATGTCCCTCCCTCCATTCCTTGATGGTCCACGTTTAGTTTCTCCTGTGCCCTGCCATGCCTTCCGTCCCCCACTTCCTCACCCTCTTATGCTGAGAGCCCCTCCCACCTCCATGCCTATGAAGGTCTACAAATAGCGTCAATTAGAGAGCTGGATTCATTAGGTCCCCCTCTCTGAGAGATGTTGTACAGGCCTCCCATTTTACGCATGGGGAGATAAATGGCTGAGAGGACCAGAGACTCCTCACATCCTATTATCAACACACTCAAAACAAAGACAGGTTTTCTGAACAATGCATACAGTGTCCTTTTCTGCTACAACAATTCTGTGTTGTTGGTGAGATTACAGGTTTACTGTGGTCAAAACAAAAGGAGAAAGAACCAGAAAGAATCTTCTAGATTATCATCATGATCTACGCAACCATACATAAACATTCTATGATAGGCTTGACTCCTGGGAATGAAACCGTACAGCTCTGCTAGTTAACAACATGCAACTTGCCCTGAGACAGGTGGGCGAGAGTGACAGGGGCCATGGAAGGACAACCTATATATTCCCTCTTGAGCTGTGAAAAATCAAAGACACTACCTTCTCCAAGAAGGAAACTCCAGGTTCACTCGGCAGTCTTATTGGTAGGGACCTTTCCCCTCCTATATTTTTCTAATTGATGCTTAGCTAGAATCATGAGACATCTGCCCGCCAACTGAGCAAAGCTCCAGGATGTATTTCTTGACCACAGTCCAGATTGTCCAATTAGGACTCACAGGTGGGGAATGTCCAGCCTGAGAAATCATTTGGTCTGGCCCTGCCAAGGCATTAGGGATGAGTTAATTAAATGCTTGCTCAAATATAGCAGGCTAATTTTTAAATTGGCAATTGTTTATGGCCCACAGATGATGTTATAAATATCCAAATGGCCCTTGGCAGAAAAAAGTTTCCCCACCTTGGTAGGTGTAGCCAAATATTTTGGATAGAGTAACTTGATCTAGTTCTTTTTTGCAATTACTCTTTGGAAGTTCAGCTGCTCAGATAGGTCTTTGAGATGTCAGCTGGCCTTGTCTATTCCATTTTAATCAGATGGGATTCTGCCCTGCTTCTGATTTTCAGAAATTCTAACATATTTCACTATTAGGATAGCTCAGAGACAAGTAACTGTTTCCCCTAACTTTAAACTTTTGTTTTTATCATTACCCAAGGATATTTTTTTCCCATTGATTTTTTAGAAAGAGAGTGGAAGGAAGAGAGGGGAGGAGAGGAGAGAAATATCGATGTGAGAGAAACACATCAATTGGTTGCCTCCTGCTTGCACCCCAACCAGAGCCAGGAATGGAACCTGCAAACAAGGTACATGCCCAGAATCAAACCCAAGACCCTTTGGTCTTCGGCTGACATTCTAACCACTGAGCAGACCAGCCAGGGCTATTTTCCGCCAACTTTAATGCCACATTTGTTGCCGCATTTATTTTTTGTTCTCAGTAAAGAAACCCACATTCCCACCAGAGTGGACAAGCCCAGAAATGGTATTTCATCCTCTTCCAAATGAGGATTCCAATCCATAACCCAAAAAGAACTATAGTTGGTGGGGGTCTTTTGAAGAAGCACCCTTTCTGTGACATCAATCTAGAATTTGGGTGTATCACTCTCTTACGTCACCCTGGTGTCTCACTCATTTTGCATCAGTGTCTTTTAGTTCAGGATGAAGCCCTATTTTTTCTCACTGCTAATATTACTTTCTTCAAAGTAGTAAGTGGGAACTTTTAAGCTTGAGTGATGGCAGTTATCAAAGATGCTGAAATAGATTGTCGCTTCTAACTGAACCTGACTTCCTGGAACTTGTAAGACTATACTCAGGTGTCATTCCCTCAGTGTCTGTTCACTTAAGATCCTTGGGAAAAGAAACCAGGCAATCATACAACCTTTGCTCACTCACAAAGAATAGTACTGTCTTATAAGCCATAGGGTAGCCTTGTGCTTTTTCTAGGCCAGTGGTTGGCAAACTCATTAGTCAACAGAGCCAAATATCAACAGTACAAAGATTGAAATTTCTTTTGAGAGCAAAATTGTTTAAACTTAAACTATATAGGTAAGTATATTCTTATTAACTTAATTAGGGTACTCCTTAGACTTAGGAAGAGCCACACTCAAGGGGCCAAAGAGCCGCATGTGGCTCGCGAGCCGCAGTTTGCCGACCACGGTTCTAGGCTGGTGGTTCTCAAAGTGTGAGCCCAGGACCAGAAGCATCACCGTCTCCTGGGAACATATTAGAAATACAAATTCTTGGTGCCTACTCCATAGCCACAATCAGAAGTTGGGGGAGGGACCCAGCAATTTGACAAGCCTGGCACCTGATTCCGATACACACCCAAGTGTGAGACCCCACTGTTCAGGCTAACTCTTGGTTCCTGAAATGGCGGGGACAAAGGCAGGCATGGGAGCTGTTGAGCCTCTCTCTATCTCTTTTGTTGGCTCTTAGTCCAGGGGTCGACACTCGTTGTTTTGCATCTCCTCTGAGTACAGGACAGAAGGAGATGGCTTTATGCCATAGAATGGCTGCATTAAGCCACCAAGAAGATCTGCTAAGTACTGGGAATGTGAGGGTACTCATTCTTGAGTGGTGCGGAAATGTGTCCATCTTCAGGACCTCTTTCTATTCTATAGAACTGTTTGGGAAGCTTGGGGTGGGCCTTGCTTCTGGCACGTCCAGAATGACCATTCTCGGGCTTCGTGACCTGTGCGAGGACTTCACGAGTGTTTCCTATTGCTGCTGTAACAAATGACCACAAACTTGGTGGCTTAAGCCAACACAAATGTATTGTCTTATAGTTCTGGAGGTCAGAAGTCTAACATGAGTCAGCAGGGCTGTGTTTCCTCTGAAGGCTCCAGAAGAGAGTCTGTTTCTTTGCCTTTTCTAGTTCTAGAGGCTGCCTGCAGTTCCTGGCTCCTGGCCCCTTCCTCCATCTTCAAAGCCAACAGCCTAAAATCATCAAAATCTCTCTTTCTCTCTGATCTCTGCTTCCATCATCACATTTTACCCCCCACCCCAGACTCTTTTTTTCATCCTTCTTTCCCTTATAAGGACCCTTGTGATTATTCTGGGCCCACCGATCTACTACCCCAAAATCCCCACACCTCAAGTTCTTAATCATATCTGCAAATCCCTTTTGCTCTGTAAGGTAACATCTTCACAGGGTTCTGGGAATTAGGATGTGGACATCTCGGGGCCATTATTCTGCCTACCACAGAGGTGACTGGTGGGCAGCCCTGTGGATCAGAAAAGAGTGAAGGCAATGGGAGGGGGAGCAGTAAGAGAACAGTCAGTACTTGTTTTCACCATGGCCACCCCCTGGACCCTGTCGCCCCAACGTGCCCTTTTCTTCACAGGTCCCTCCCCAGAGGCCATTATCTATCAGGAACTCCGCATGGAAGGGTTCCTCGTCAGCCGCTGGAAAAATGACCACCAGAAGGCTCTGAACGAATTGATGAAATGGGTCTCAGAGGTAAGGGGCTCCAGAGCCACTCCCTCCAGTTGTACACCAGATCCCATTCCCCTGTGATGCTGTAGATACATCTTCACATGCACCTCACTGCTCCTTATTTCATAGCAAAATACCCGCAAGTGTTGTCTGCAGTTCCTCTCATTCCGTTCTTTCTTAGATCCACACATTAGGCTTTTGCACTGGTCACTGGGCCTCTTTTCTTCTCTGTCCATCCCTTAGTTAGCTCATCCAGGCTCGTGGTTGTTTTTTTTTGTTTTTTGTTTTTTGTGGGTTTTTGTTATTGTTGTTAATCATTACCTGAGGATATTTTCCCATTGATTTTTAGAGAGAGTGGAAGGGAGAGAAAGAGACAGAGAGAGAAACATCAATGTGAGAGAGACACAAGGACTGGTTGCCTTTGCGTTCACACACGCCCCGACTAGAGCCAGGGATCGAGCCTGCAACTAAGGTATATGCCCTTGACCAGAATCGACACTTTCCACCAAGCCAAACTGGCTAGAGCTAGGCTCACGGTTTTACATGTAGGTAGGCTGACAGTTCCTGAATGTCTGTCTCCTGCCTGCACCTCTCCCAAGCTCTAGACTGCTGGACAGCTGCACTTGAATGTGGGATACACACCTTCGACTTAACATGTCGAAAACAAACTATGTTTTGATCTTTCCTGCCAAACCTGCCCGCTTGATAGACCTCACCGTCTCAGTTATGGCAGTTTTACCCTGCCAGTTGCTCAGTCCAAAAACCTTGAAGTCATCTTTGATTCCTTTCTTTCTCTCATTCATATCCACGTCTCACCAGAACGCATACATACAGACTCTGACCACTCCTCCCACCTCCTTTGCTACCGCCCTGGTCCAGGCCACCACTTGTCTAGGATGTTGTGTCAGCTTCCATCTGGTGTCCCCCCTTTGTGCCCTTACAGACGATTCCCAACACAGCAGCCAGAGTGATCTTTTAAAGCACAAATCAAGCCATGTCATTCTTATGCTCAAAACCCTGCAGAAGTCCCCATTTCACTTAGAATAAAACTTACAAGGCTATCAGCCATCTAGCCCCCATTACCTCTCTAATTTCATTTCTTACGTGTTTCCTCACTTTGCTCATCTACGCAATCCCTCCCCTTACCTCTCTAACCCTCTGTAACTGCTCAATTCTCGCACCTCCTTTAAGTCTTTGCTAAAAACTGCCTTCTGAATGAACTTTCACAGTGACCCTATTTTAAATTGTAATCCCCCTTCATTCTTGCGCCTCCTTTTCGTTTACCCATACAATTATCATCTTTCAATGTGACTTATATTACAATTCACTTCTTTAATTATTGCCCGTCTCCCACCATGAGAATAGAACCTCTATGCAGGCAGCAGTGTTCATGCATTCTGTTTGCTGATGTATCCTTAGCACCTAGAGTGTCTGCATCAATGTAGGCATTAGATGAATATTGCCGAATGGATGAGGGGCATATATTTGTGCCATAGCTCTTCCAGGTCCTACAGTAGAGCCTTCTGACAGCCATGCCTTTAGATAAGGAAGAAGCCAGCCAATCCCTTTGTCCTGTGCTGTGATCATTTTCCCGCCATGTAGAATGTTAGTCAATAGAGATCTGAATAAACAAGGTACATTATTTTACTTTTTAGAGGGGGAAAGTGCTATCACACGTTCTAATTCCTAGCTTTACGATCATCCCCCAATTCAAAGAAATAAATTGCTTCGCTGGCAACCATTGGAGGTTGGCATTTTTCCCAGCTAACACTTGTAGTGCTGGGCTGGGCTCATTCCAGCAAGCTGGGAAGTGCGAAATTATTTTTAAGTTCCCCGTGTGTAGCCGCTTTATCCCTGTTGGTGAAATTGAATCTAGCGCTACCTCAGTCACAGCTGACAGCAAGAAACCACCGTGCTGATGCCCCTAATGCGACCCTCTAACAAAGTGAACCTAATTAGAGTTTTAAGTAACTAGTGAATTAGCCTAATTTCTCATCTACATTTTTTCCTCATCTCTCCCCTTTTTAAAATATATTTTTTATTTTAGAATAATTTTAGATTTACAGAAAAATCAGAGTTCCCATATAACCTATATCCTATGCCTAAATTCCCACATTGTTAACATTTAATATTAGTCTTCATCCTCTACTTTTAACATTTATTTATTTAAATATATTTCCATCTATTTCAGAGAGGAAGGGAGAGGGAGAGAGAACCATCGATCAGCTGCCTCCTGCACACCCCCTACCGGGGATCGAGCCGCAACCCGGGCATGTGTCCCTGACCAGAATCAAACCCGTGACCCCTCAGTCCGCAGGCTGACGCTCTACCCACCGAGTCAAGCCGGCCAGGGCTACTTTCAACCTTTAAACCGGATTATAGCTTTCAACTCTTTCCAGGTTCTTTGTCTCTTCAAGAGCAGGACTGAACTTGGATTTTCTAGTCAAGGGTGCAATTCCCAGTTTTCCTACTTAATAGTTGAGTGACCTCAAGCAAATGGTCCCTCCGTAAGTCCATAAAGGGCGCTACACTATCACTGGAATACATTAGGGTAAAAATGGTATCAGTAACTCAGGTCTCTACATAAGACCCCTTAAAAAATCTTAAACATGTGATTTAGTCCCACTTAGTAGCCTGTGTCCTGTAGGAGAAAGAGAATGAAAATCCTTCCTCACTAAATGAACCCTTCCCTCCCAGATTCCTAAATGAATGTTAAGCACACATTAACAGAACCTTGGCTTGAAGAGAAGACAGATCATCAAGGTGCCATGATACTTACATTTCCTGAACAGGCTCTGCCTCCTCAGGGTTCAAAGAAAAGCAATGAAGCTATGTCCTGGGAAGGATGAGCACAGATCACACCCTAAAGGGTTTGCCTTTCTCCAGCTACTTTCACCTCTTCTGAGATCATTACATTATAAAACTTTTCATATAACTTAGAGATTGCTTAAGCACTTCCTTGTGACATTTCTCCTATTGCTGGGCTGTGATCTGGTGCCTTTATGAAATTCCTACTGTACTTTGTAATCTGCCACATACACTGTGTGTGTGGATCGTGCCCCAAGGTGACGCAAGTTCACAGAGCAGAGGGATTTCCGGCTCTCGTTCCCAGTGTCCTGTGATGTACCTGATAAATTTGTTGCTACAATGAGAAGAGTATATCATTTAGAATGTGATATTAATCTATTGTGTTTGTTGTTGTTTTGATGCAGGGTAAAATCCAGTACCACGAATACGTCACTGAAGGATTTGAGAACATGCCAGCTGCATTTATGGGAATGCTGAAAGGAGATAATTTGGGGAAAACAATAGTGAAAGCATGAAAAAAATGACACATAGAACCTAGGAATCATTGGATTACTTAATTTCTTTTTAACCATTTAGTAAAAATGTATGCTGCCCTCTTTATCTAATAAATAGTGGTTGTTGCCCTAACTGATTTGGCTCGGTGGATAGAGCATCGGCCTGCCGACTCAAGGGTCCCAGGTTCGATTCCGGTCAAGGGCATGTACCTTGGTTGCAGGCACATACCCAGTAGGGAGTGTGCAGGAGGCAGCTGATCGATGATTCTCTCCCATTGATGTTTCTAACTCTCTATCCCTCTACCTTCCTCTCTGTAAAAAAACAATATATATAAAAAATAGTGTTGTGATGAGTTTGATCTACCTAATACAGTACATGTAAATAGTATGTGATTAGCAATAGAGAATGGACACTTCATAGTGAATAGCAGCTAGTCACCTCACATCAGATAATGCTCCAGTTCTTGCTTTCCCTGCTTCAGGGACCTTGGAGGTGGTTATGTTCCAGATGGCCTCGCTACAAATATTGGAAAGCAATAAATGTTGGAAGGCTGCCAAGGAAATAAGCTTTTATTGAATTAAGCTACTTTGATTTTGGGGATCTCTGTGGCTAGCATTGCTTACCTGAACTCTGTACTGTCCAATATGGTAGCCATTTAAGACTACTGAGAACTGGAAATATGGATAGTACTACATTTCAAGATTTAAAAAAAACAACAACAAAGCACAGTTAATATTTCTCCATTAAACACAACTTTATTGTTTTGGTAGAACTACAATTCGTTGTAACTGTTGTGTAGCATAGGACATGATTGTTGTAATACTTGTACAGGAATGTGCATTATTTCTAGCATTACAGATAAACACTTCACCAATCCAGTCAGTAGTAACAGACAGATTCAGTTCAGATAACTGTTTTCTATGCACTGAAGTAACATCACAATGTCTTTACGTGCGTATTTTACGTACACAGCACAAGTTAAGGTACACCTATGCAGACAGCACAAGTTTTAGCAATACCGATGTCAATCATAATCATAAACTGAGACACTTACTACTTTAATTATAATTAAATTGTTTTCTAGGTGAAAAATACAGAAAAATATTTAATTTTTAAATGAAGGCAGATTACTAGGCAGAATTCAGTGCAATACAGAAGCAGGTACTACAAATAGTACAGTAAAAAAAGAGTGGAAGAGGGCATAGTACACATTCAAAGATGAAAGGCAATTGCAATTTACTGCAGGCATAGCAAATGGAAAAGCTATTTGTTGTATACCAAAGTGTTAAAGATACCACACTAGACAATATTTAAGACAATACCTAATATTAGTCACTTTTCAGCAACAATCTAGTGAGTTCGATAAGTACACTCCTAAGTCAAAAAAGAATCCAAGAAATTAGTCATATGAGATGAGAACTAAATTTCCAACAAAATATTAAACAACTTTTTAACAGGATTTGAGTTTGTAAATTTAGCCAACTCTAAAATAGTGTGAATTCTCACACACACACAAAAAGAATCTTAGATGGAGAGATGATGAAAAGAAATTATTTTAGGTTGATTTAGTCAGAAATTTATGAGGAAGAGACTTTAAAAGATATTTATAAATACTGAAAACTTCAATCCTTTAAATAATTTTGCTCACAGAATACAAGAAGTTTCTGATGATATCAAACACCAATTGATTCAAAATTTGAAAAACTGCAAGAATTTATCTTCAGCTTTAAATGAGTTTTGTATCATAAGACACAGCCCCATGAAAACTTTGGGTATATTCCATCTCAAAGAACATCCACATTTACAAAGAACTGTCAATTCACTACCTAAAGATTCACTCAGAACAGAAATTTTTTTACAATTTTCCATCTGTCAAAGAAGAATTTCAGCTAGAGATAGAAAAATTGGTTTCCATTGTAAGAGGAACTCTAGCTATATAAAGTCAATAGACCAGCTATATTGGCATTTTAAAGCAAAAGAATGGTGTTTACCTCTTTGCTTTGTTGCACTGTCTCATACTGAATATATTTGTGCTCAGTTTTTTGAAGCAGTCTCCAGAAAAGGAGTTATAATGCTAAGATTCTTCAGTATATTGGTGGAAATGCTATACAACAATAATTACCAGTTTATGGGACTGTACTGAATCTATGGAACTCCGAAAAGAAAACATGGGGGTGGGGTGGAGGGGTGGAGATTTCATGACATTGGATTTGAGAATGATTTCTTGGACATGACACCAAAAGCACAGGAGAAAAATAAGCAAAAATAGGCAAATGGGACTACATCAAACTTAAAACCTTCTGTGCAACAAAGGAAATAGCGCCAAGAAAATGGAAAATGTTCCAATGGAACCAATGGAATGGGAGAAGACACTCAAAAATCATAAATAAGGGGATAATATCTAGAATAAATAAAAAATAGCTGAAATTCAAAAACAAAAGCTTGATTAAATAATGGGTAAAGGACTCAGACAATTCCCTTAAGATATACACATAGTTAACAAGCATTTAAAAAGATTTTCAACATCACTAATCATCAGGGAAGTGCAAATCAAGAACACATCTGTTAGAATGGCCACTATAAAAAATATAGAAAATAATATGGGTTGCTAGGATGAGAAGAAACCCTTCTGCATTGTTGGTAAGAATGTAAAATGGTGCAGCTGCTATGGAAAACAGCATGGAGGTTCCTCAAAAAGTTAAAAATTGAATTACCAAATAATTCAGCAATCCCACTTCTGGGAATATATCCAAAAGACTGATAATAGATTTTGAAGAGATATTTGCACACCCATATTCATAGTAGCATTATTTACAATAGCCAAGAGGTAGATACAACCTAAATGTGTACTGATGGATGAATGCATAAAAAAAAAATGTAGTGTAGCCCTAGTCGGTTTAGCTCAGTGGATAGTGTGTCAACCTGCGGACTGAAGGGTCCCAGGTCCGGGTTGCAGACTCAATCCCTGGTGGCGGGCCTGCAGGAGGCATGCAGGAGGCAGCCAATCAATGATTCTCTCTCATCATTGATGTTTCCCCCCCTCCCTCCCTCTCCCTTCTTCTCTGAAATCAATAAAAATGTGTTTTTTTAAAAAAGTGGTTTACACATACAATGGAATATTACTCAGCCTTAAAAAGGAATGAAATTCTGACACATATTACATGAACCTTAAAAACATGTTAAGTGCAACAAGCCAGGCACAAAAGAACAAATATTGATGAATCTATTTATATGAGGTACCTAGAATAGTCAAAGAAACAGAGTCATAAGAAACAGAAAGTAGAATAGTGGTTGCTGGGGGCTTGGGAGAGGGAAGAGTGGGGAGTTACTGGTAAATGAGTAGAGTTTCAGTTTGGGATGATGGAAAATTTCTGGAGATGAATATGACGACTGCACAGCAATGTGAATGTATTTAATGCCACTGACTAGTACACCCAGAAAGGATTAAAAAGGTCTTTTTCACATTCTGTATTTTGACCACATTAAAAACAATTCTAAAATAAGTTAAGAAAAGGAAACTCGTTGACAGGAGAAGCCTCGTCTTGTGGTATGACTTTAAAGAAATGTCTTCAATAGAAACCCATTAAAACCTTTTTTAAAGCAAGGTTGTCATTTTAAAGTAAACATCCTGAACAAGCCTCTTCTCAAGAACTTTACACATTTAATTCTTTCTATAAGTTACTTTTTTTTTTAACAGATAAACAAGCTAGGGTTTAGATAAACAAACTAGGTTTTATATCACCTAAAAGAAAAACTAACAGGGTTTATATCTTTTCAGAGAAAAACAAACCAGGGTTTTCATCTTTAAAAACACACACAAATAAACCAAAAAAACAACAATAACCCTAAACCAGATAAATGATTCTCATAAGCCATAGTCCTTTAGGGCTAAATGTCTCTGGTTGGTCTCTTTAGCAATAACTATGCAAATCAATTTATCACACAGCAGTATCTGACTACAAGCTTTGGGGGAGGGCACAAGGAAGAAACCAAACATTATCCAGAGGTAGCAATGCACACCTAAACCCACTAAATCACAGCAAATACTGCTGCATCTCAGATGAGCATGTGCATCTCTTTGCTTTGATAAGTTGAAAGTTCTTTGCTTTAGCTCTGTTTTTATACACACTGCCTCCAATTTCAACTTTAGCCGCTCTGCACCACTGTTGAGTCAGTGGGGCTCCTTTATAACCCTATGACCTGAGACCCAAATCTAACCGACTTAGGGTTTCTATTTCCCTGTTAACCCATTGTACACCACAAGCATCTGTAGACACAAGTGGCGGACCTCCCCCTACACGCCACCTGCGTCTATAAAAAAAAAATGTTTTCCCTAAGTGGCAGCCCTGACCAACTTTAAAATCATTTTTTGTGAGAATTTTCAGCTGAAAATATTCAAGAACACCCAAATTGTAACATATTTATTTTTATAATATTCATTGCAAATTTATTTTTTAAATTAAATTTAAAACATCGTGGCATGTGGGGATGGTTTCCATTTTGGACACATGGTAGTTAACTGGCTAAGTTAGGAACTATTATTCAGACTCCACCAATGAAATTAGTAAGGAATAAACCACTAATATCTGTATTCTTCATTCCTTTCAGGTCTAATTTCACAACAGAAAACTTAAGTGAAAATTTGTTTTATTTTCTACATTCCTTTCCTCAATTTTATTTACCATCAATGGAGTCTCTTTCGATGATAGAATATGTATTCTCCAGATGGTAGGAAATCAGAATATCAAATTCCTACTGTGGGCAAGTCAGGTTGCATGACTGAGAGAACTTGGCAAGCAGAAGAATAGATTCCCTATCTAAAGGTGGAAGCGGCTGGCCCAAACAACCTTTCTTATGAAATAAGGCCTTAGTGTTGTCATCCCTTACATTCTTCAAGACTAGCCTTTTTTAAGTATGAAATTTCCTATTTTAAATAATGATGGCAACTAATTACACACACACACACACACACACACGCACACGCACACACACACACGCACACACACACGCGCGCGCGCACTTACCATGCAGACCAACTATGACATGTCAAGGGCCCAACTTTAGCTTGTGACCTTTGCCATACAGAATATTTATACTCTACTGACAGGAAGCTGTACTTAGTACAGGCAAAAATTAAAAAAATAAAACTCTATTTTGCAAAAGGCAACCCGTTCAGAATAGCTGTTTCCAGCACCCGTTTCCTCTCACCCTCACCACCCCCAATCTATTTTCCTAAGACTGTAACTCTCATGTCTGAGATGGCTCAGGTGCATGTCCCTAGACCCCAATCCTCTCAGCCAATGCTCAAAGGAAAAACAAGTTAGGTACTTTGTTCAATTAAAACATTCCCTGAAGGCAATCTTGTTTCATCTTCACTGACTTGTTCCTGTTTACAGTGTTCTAGCATCAAGTATTCAAGGCATCCCGTATTCAAAAAGGGTACTATATTCTCACTGCCAGAAGTTTAGTATCCTAAATCATTTCCTACGACAGAAACTTGAAAATTCCAATGAATCAAAAATATTTAACTTATGCCCTAGCTGGTCTGGCACAGTGGATAGAGTGTTGGTCTGCGGACCAAAGGGTTCTGGGTTCGATTCCCATCAAGGGCATGTACTTAGGTTGCAGGCTTCTCCACGGTACTATATTCTCACTGCCAGAAGTTTAGTATCCTAAATCATTTCCTACGACAGAAACTTGAAAATTCCAATGAATCAAAAATATTTAACTTATGCCCTAGCTGGTCTGGCACAGTGGATAGAGTGTTGGTCTGCGGACCAAAGGGTTCTGGGTTCGATTCCCATCAAGGGCATGTACTTAGGTTGCAGGCTCCTCCATGGCCTGAGCCCTGGTCAGGGCACACGCAGGAGGCAACCGGTCGATGTGTTTCTCTCACATCGATGTTTCTATTCGTTTCAAGGGCATGTACTTAGGTTGCAGGCTCCTCCATGGCCTGAGCCCTGGTCAGGGCACACGCAGGAGGCAACCAGTCGATGTGTTTCTGTCACATCGATGTTTCTATTCATTTTTCCCTTTCTCTTGCACTCTCCCTAAAAATCAATGGAAAAATATCCTCGGGTGAGGATTAACAAAATAAATAAATAAATAATTTTTACTTATGTCTACAGCTTCAGAAAATATGAGGTACAAAAAACAACAACCCCAACTTAGAAATTATTAGTCCCAACCCTTCATTCTATCAGTTCAAAAACAAATTCAGAAAGGTTATATAGTAGATTGGTTGGAAACTGGGACAGAACCCAGGCTATCTGACTCCAACCAAGTTTTCTATTACACTACATGGGAGTGGAGGGGGAAAGTAGAAGAGAGGGAAATCTTCTGAAATGGTTAAAAAGGTAGGTTCTGGGTACCCCCTCCCCTGCTATTTAAATTCATATTTGACCTTTTACAATAATTTCACATCTCATACTATTTTCACTTTCCACATGACTTTTCCAGCCCTAACTACTATCTCCCAAAAAGTTAACATTCTTACAAAGAAGGATGAATGGGGGAAAGTCTTTCCTAGCTGCCAACCCATCAAAGTTGCAGCTACTAATCAATGTGGTGGCAATTTATATCCAGGTTTCTAATAAGGAACAGTTTTGATTAACTTTCCTCCCACCTTGCTATAGTTCAAGAATTACTCTCCAGAGTGAAATCCCCGATGTCGGATGAGGCCTGAATTACTTTTGAATGTCTTCTTACATTCCTTACATTCATATTCTTTCCTTCCAGTATGAATTTTTAGGTGCTCTACAAGGATTGAGCTTCTACTAAAGGTTGCTCCACAATAGTCACATTCATAGGGTTTCTCTCCAGTATGAGTTCGATAATGTTCATTAAGAGATGAGCTCTGACTGAAGGACTTTCCACATTCTTTACATTTATAAGGTTTCACACCAGTATGAATTCGCTGATGACGACTAAGGAGAGAATGGGTAGGGAAGGCTTTCTCACACTGACTACATTTGTAGGGTTTTTCTCCTGAATGAAGTCGCTGATGATAAATTACAGATGTAAAATGGCTGAAAGTCATTCCACAATCGTTACACAGGTATGGTTTTTCTCCAGTATGAATTCTCTGATGTCGGGTAAGGCAAGAATTCTGTCTAAAGGCTTTTCCACATTCAGTACATTTATAGGGTTTCTCTCCAGTATGAATTCTCTGATGCTTAGAAAGGGATGAGCTATGACTAAAGGATTTGCCACAGTCGTTACATGTATAGGGTTTTTCTCCAGTATGAATTCGCTGATGCTGAATAAGAGATGAATTGTCACTAAAGGGTCTCCCACATTCTTTACATTTATAGGGTTTTTCTCCAGTATGAATTCGCTGATGTTTAATGAGGTGAGCAGTTAGTGTGAAACCTTTTCCACAATCATCACATTTGAAGGGTTTCTCTCCACTATGAGCTCTACGACGGGGTGAGAAGGATACAGTCTTACTGAAAGCTTTCCCACAATCATAGCACATAGAGGGTTTTCCACCAAGGTAAA
>NW_006296226.1:3783681-3804769 GCF_000327345.1 Myotis davidii | reverse complement strand
CCATAAAGCCATAATCACCACACATTAAGTACATATCTACTGTTTTTTCTAAAGTTGATTCGTCCATAAGAACATCTTGATTTTGAACAGATTCCTTCAATTCACCTCTAGGTTCACACTCTAAAAGAAATAACACAGAATATTTCCTGTTTGTAATAAAGGAAGGTGCTGTATTTGGGACTAAAATAGAAATAGGGGCAGTAATGACTATGAGGATTATGACTTGGACAATTCTCAAATACACTCTACAAAACAAGGAAGGGAAAGTGATATAAAGAAAATAGGTAAACATAGGGGTTAGGAAAAATATTGAGGAAGATGAAAAGTTTGTGCTTTATCATTAGAAATGCAAGTTTTAACCTCCATTTCAAATTTTGAAAACAGGCTCAAACTTATTCTTCCTGTACCCAATATTCCTTTTTCAAACAATAATAATATTAGTGCAAACATTTATCGAATACTTACCAAATGCCAGGCCAAATATCAAACACTTTACTTGTATTTCACTTAATCTTCACAACAGCTCTATGAAATAAACCCTATTATTATCTCTGTCTTGTGAATGTGACAAGTAGGTACATAGAATATAAGTAGCTTGCCCAAGGCCACATGTATTGTAAGTGACAATGCCAGATTTTTAACCTCGTCTGACACTAAAACCCAGGCTTTTGATCCCTACACTATATTGTTTCTTCTCAAAGCAGTCAAATAGTACTAAGTTTATAGGTATGCTATGCAATAACACCTATGCTAGACTTTCAAAGGTAACCACAATCTGGCCCTATCAACCTATGGATACTTTAATCAGGCATCCATTTATTGTCCCTAATATCCTACAGCATTTTCAATCCTATTCTTTTATTTTTTAAAAGAAATTTTACTGATTTTTAAAGAGAGAGGAAGGAAGAAGAAGAGAAAGAGGGAGAGAAACATCGATGTGAGAGGGAAACAATGATCAGCTGCCTCCTGCACACTCCCTACCAGGATGGAGCCACAACACAGGCATGTATCCTGGTCGGGAATTGAACAGGTAACCTTTTATGCATGGGATGATGCCCACCCAACTGAACCACACCAGCTAGGGCTCAATTCTATTCTTTTAGTGTTAACACTTCACACTACTTAGAACAGGGGTGCGCAAACTTTTTGACTCGAGGGCCACAATGAGTTCTTAAACTGGACCGGAGGGCCGGAACAAAAGCATGGATGGAGTGTTTGTGTGAACTAATATAAATTCAAAGTAAACATCATTACATAAAAGGGTACGATCCTTTTTTTTTAGTTTTATTCATTTCAAACGGGCCGGATCCAGCCCGCGGGCCGTAGTTTGCCCACGGCTGACTTAGAATGTAATTCCACAGTACCTTCACTCTCACAAATATATAAATTTGACAGGGCCTAGGGTTAAAGTCACACAATCTCCACAGGGCCTTTTCTAGTACTATACTCTTTATACCCTTCTCCAAACTTTGAATTCATTTAACTCTTTCATCATCCTGACTCTTAATTATGAGATTACACTGTCACTTTTATAAAATTGTAAACAGAAAACTATAAAACACAAAATTCTACTACCCCAAAATTAACTATTATTAATAACTGTATTTTCTTCTAGAAATTGCTCTATATTTTAGATAGAAAAATATGCATAATATATAGGCTTATTTTCTTGTTCAAAATTCTTTCCCATCTTATTGGTCAGTCTTCATAAAAATAATTTTAATCAGTTACATAACAACTAATTCTATATTATTATATTTCTGTGTTAATATAACATATATTAGCTTATTAACTTTGAATGTTTATCTAATGATTAATATTTCCTCAAAAGAGGAATCATAAAAATAGAATTACTGAACTAAAGGGTAGAAAAGTTATACTATCACATGAAGTAAGACGAGCAGAAGTACCTGAGTACTCATCTCCAGTCAAATGATCTTTCTTTAAATCTTTGTGAATATGATTTATACAAAATACTATTGATGCTTTAAATGTGTATTTTATCATTGCTCAGTAGGTTGGGCATTGTACTGTGGAGAGGGGTTAAAGGTTTATTCCCAGTCAGGTCACATGCCCAGGTTGGTGGCTTGATCTCAGGTAGGGGGGTGTGCAGGAGGCAGCCAATTGATGTTTTGCTCTCACATTCATGTTTCTCTCTCTCTCTTTCTCTCTCTCTCCCTCTCTCTCTCTCTCCCAAAATCAATTTTAAAAAATCTTAAACAGAAAAATATGCATATTTCATTCTTGACCAGTGACTTAGAGCATTATTTTCATGTCTATAGCTATTTAAATTTTAATTTTCTCAGTTATTTTTAATTTTATCAGCTATCTGCTCAAATTCTTTGCCTATGTTTCTAATAGACTCAGTGTTTCTTATTGTTTTACATGAGCTTTTAATAAATTATGGCTATTAACTCTGCTTTGCTTATC
Source organism: Myotis davidii (assembly GCF_000327345.1). NCBI lineage: Eukaryota > Metazoa > Chordata > Mammalia > Chiroptera > Vespertilionidae > Myotis > Myotis davidii. The sequence goes on along the minus strand of NW_006296226.1, from coordinate 3,802,339 downwards.
AAAAACTTTTTCCTCCAGTCTGTTATAAAATGACTTTTAGACAAGTTGTACATATAAATGATGCTTCTTTTATATAAGAGGGAAGGACATATATTTGTACCAATATAGACTTTTACCTGCTAGATTTTTAGAATACAAAACATTTTTAGAATCCATTTTTGGAATTACTCTCCCAAATGCTACTTAAACATAAGGCAATTGCTGTCCTTATAAAAATAGCCAATAGGTTGTCTAAAATGAATGGTTAAGAAGATGGAATAGTGCAAAGTAAATCTTTTTTTTTTCTTTTAAAATAAACTAAGGTATTGATATATAAGTAATTATTTTTTTAAATGTAAAATGGGATTATATTATACATGATGTCCTCTGGATAAATTCACATTGATCCTTCAAGATTCAATTCAGCCCTAACCAGTTTGGCTCAGTGGATAGAGCGTCGGCCTGCGGACTGAAAGGTCCCAGGTTTGATTCCGGTCAAGGGCATGTACCTTGGTTGCGGGCACATCCCCAGTGGGGTATGCAGGAGGCAGCTGATTGAGGTTTCTCTCTCATCGATGTTTCTAACTCTCTGTCCCTCTCCCTTCCTCTCTGTAAAAAATCAATAAAATATATATATTTTTAAAAAGATTCAATTCAAATGTTAATTAAGCTGTTGCTCCTAATATTTTTCCACTGTTCCTTATACTTGCCATTATAGCATAAATCCCATTATGAACATTTTTGTTTTGCTATCTGTATCTACGGTGTCCATAAAAATGCCCTTTTCAGATCTTTTCTGTGGCACTTAACTGGCAGCTAACAACAGCTGCTGCTGCTCTATGAATCCACCATGGCATTCATGCCTCGGCCACTTTCCCACAGCTGGTCACAGTCGATGACAAGTAGAGCAGGGATACTCAGGCCCATTTCTGTGAGACATAGGACTCTGAGAGGAGACTTGCCAGAACTTCCTTAAACTGCATTTTAGTCTCAGACTCTTCCTACCCACCCTTCCTTCTCTCTCCTTCCCAGGCGTTATACCTAAATCACGCTCTGACCTCACTCCCAGCCTCTTCCAGAGCCTGCCCCGTTTTTCACTGCAATTTTTCCTAATAAGTCTCTGGCAAGGCTAGTCATGTCTTGGCATCTACTTCTCAGAGAACCCAAACTAACAGTCTGTTAAAATGAACATTCCAGGAAGACAACGTGTATATTCTAATCGTCATTCTAGTTTAATTTAGCAAGATGACCCACCCAACATTTCAAAAGGTCTTCCCAAATGACTTGGCAAGCAACTGGTTTAATTTCCTTGTCTACTTTTCACCAACTCACCTGGTATGGGGCCTTCTGAGACTTCTTTTTCCAGAAGCCCTGGTTCAACCCACGGTAGCTGGGAAATCACATCTAATTTGGTAACTGGAAAGCCTGCTCATAGAGAAAAAAAAACAAAACACGAAAAATGTCTGTTTTCCATAGAACAAAGTCAGTCAGCATCCACACATAGAGTCTGGTTCTCCAGGGAAGAGAAGATACTGTCAAATACAGACAGCAAGACTGAAATCTGAAGAGAACATGGGGGAGGTTTGGTCTTGAGGAGGGCAAAATGATTCCCAACATTTCCAATTCAATGAAGCAAAGACTCTTTTTTGGAGAAAACTCGGCAGAAAAGTACATTTTCAGGACCCATTTTTAGGATTAATCATATCATTCCTGCATGCCCAGCCAAAACAGTAGCAATTGTCTTTTTTCAAAAATAGTGGCCAAAAAGATACCCAGGTTTGATGCTAAATCTTAAAGAGAAGGTGTCTTTACCCAGAAATTCTAGGTGCCTACAGGTCTCCAGTAGCACTTCCTTATATATCTCCTTTTGAAAAGGTTCCAGCTTCCTCCACTCTCCTCTGGAAAAATTCACAGCTATATCCTTGAATGTCATGGGTTCCTAGAACACCAAACACAGTCTTTTTGCATTGGATTATTCCTAAATAGATCCTAAGATTTCAGAAAATATAAACTATTAGTTTTGGTAGTATTTAAATTTCTAAGGATTCCAAAGCAAGCTATCAATACTTACCTATTTCTTTCATATTGTACTAAACTGGCTAACATATTCAGAAAATACTCATTAATAGCAGTAAGTTTAAAACATCCTTATCTTTTTGTGGGCATTATAAGACCTGCTTTTGATTTTCCAGCGGGGGATTTTTTTTATCATGTTAGGAAATACATTTCTATTTTCACCTGGCTAATTGTATCAGGACTAACTGTTAAATTTTAGCCAATGTTTGTTTTTATTAGAGTCAACCTTGTGACAAATTCTCCAGACTAAAAAAAAAAAAAAAAAAGAATGTGAAGAATAACTTTGAAGAATGACAACAGGAGATTGTCTTACTTATTCTATCTAGTATTTTTATACCACTCAGTAGGAGGTCAGTAAGTATTCACTTAAGAATGAAAACCAGTGAAAGGAAACTTACCCTGGACTCAGTATTTGGAAGGACAGAAATCGTTGTATCTTCTTCAGGGTTCTCCTCTTGGGAAATAACAGAATCTTGAGAAACTGGAAGGGAAGAAAAAAATACAGTCCAGGCTTTCAAATGAATTCCTCAGACTAGAAATTCCTATATATGTCTCTGGAGAAAAAGGTCATAAGAAACAGAAAAAGTTTTCTCCTACTCTTTAAAACAGAAAGGAGAGCCATAGATATAGATTCCCGTTAAAACCCAAGCTTATCCCCTTACCCTGTAAAATATCCTTTCAATTCCTAAGATTACAAAAAACTGATTTCATTCATTCTATACACTCACAGTTTAATGTATTCAGTTTGCATAATTTACAATATTTATAAGATGCATTAAGGTAAAACCATATAGTATGTATTAATTTGTTTTCTTCATAGTCCTTCCCTTGCACAAGAGTCACTCATTAAATGAAAGCACCAAGCTGATCTCAAGAACTGACTCCAGCTCTGAAATCACCATCAGAGTCCTGAAGACAGAATCAGGAATTTGAACCTATGAACTGAATGTGTTAAATACCCACAAGATGTAGCCCTACTTTGGTTCCGTAGAGAGAGTGTCAGCCTGCGACTGAAGTGTCCCGGGTTCTATTACGGCCAAGGGAATATGCCCAGGGTTGTGGGTTCGCTTCCCAGTAGGGGGTATGCAGGAGGCAGCTGATCTATGATTCTCTCTCATCATTGATGTTTCTAGCTCTCTCCCTCTCCCTTCTTCTCTGAAATCAATAAAAATATTAAATACCCCTGAGATATTAACAGCTTCTAATAAGGGCAAAGTGGCTTTTCTTTTAAATCATATTTTACTTTCTTATGAAAAGTATTTTAGGCAGTTTATTGATTAGATAATCAATGGAAGTTAGGAATCAGAATTATGCAATCGAAGAGAAAAAAGGGATTGTTATAAGGAAACTGCTCATTCATGAACTGAATGCTAGAGCAATCAATTCATGAACTTCTTGATTGCAGGGGCTCCACACAGAGGCCCCAGTTTTGTGGAAGCACCGGCTGCAGTGACAGACAAGTCGGAGAGGAGTCAGGAAGCCCAAATTTTGGATACACCAATGAGCTGTGTGACCACAAGTTAAGCCTGTGGAGATAAACACCCATCTATCTCAGAACTCCTGGTAGAATACAAACTGTCACGCATATGTACTGAGAGCCTTATGGTAAATAATACACATAAATATTTAGAATATTTGTAGCATATAGAGGGATTTTATACAAGTTGAACCACATGCTCTCAAAAGGGCTAGCCACCCTAGAAGTCTTTTCATCAATTTTTTACAATGATGTAATCATGTTGTAATTCATAGTGTACATTGTATACACTAGTATATAATGTGTAATGATGTAATTATGGAAATGTCAGCTGTTCCCGAAGGCTATGGAATTGTGCTATCCAACAGGATATTGGATATTTAAATTTAAATGTGGTTATTTAAATTTAAATTTAATTAAAAACTCAATTCCTTATTTGCACCAGCTTGAAGTGCAAAAACAGTGCAGAACACACTTCCCTCATCACAGATACTGGACAGCACCATTGTAGGAATGTGCTGCTGCACACACTGGAGTGAGAAGTTAAGGCCTGGCTGGCTGATATGGTTGTGGCTCCAAACATTTCCGGGTAAAGTTTTTCTCTCCTGCGTTCTAAAGTCCCCTCTTGCTCAAGGGAAAGAACTTATTGTTTCTTGAGCATCCACCATGTACTATACTTGCCTTATTTATTCCTCACAACACTATAGATAAGATGGGGTCCCCTTGTTACAGCTAAAAGAATTTAAAGTTCTGAGCGGTTATGTAGCTTCCCCAAGGTCACACAGTAAAAGACAGGGAATTCAAACCCAATCCCACCTCTAAACTTAGTCTTATATTAGCCTCCTCTTTAGCAATATATTGCTATCTTTTGGGGAGTTCACTCTCATACGCTAAGGAGAGCTTTCCCACTTCTTCCCTCCATCTATAAATCTCACCTTCCTTTCCTTCAAGCGTTTGGGTCAAATCCTCTATTAAGGTCACCACTTTCTCACTATTCTCAGGACGTTGTGATTTTACCCAAATCCTGATCTCCCCGGGCAAAATGGACAGGAATTGCTCAAACACCAAAAGCTCTAAAATCTGTTCTTTTGTGTGGATGTCTGGCCTCAGCCACTGAAGGCAGAGCTCCCAGAGCCGATTCAGGGCTTTTCTGGGTCCAGCCTCTTCTGAGTAACAAAACCATCGGAACCTCTGCCTGAGAGACTCCGGGTCGGGAGTGTTTCCTCCCAGGATAGCGTCTTCCTCCCCAGGTGTATCCATTCTCAGGTCCTTGTTTTGTTGATCTGAAGCCAGAGCATGAGGCTCGGAGGAGATGGCCGTCATCTTGTTCGCGGGTGTTACCGCCTGCAGTCTGTATCACCAGCAGGAACTCGGTCCCCTTAGACTCTAATTGGATATCAGTACAGTCCACCAACAGGCACTATAAATAGCAAATATCAAGGATTCAGTTTATGGTCTTGTAGGAACTGTCAAGAAATATAAGATATTAAATAAGTGAAATGAATCATTAATCCTAAAAACATTGTTCTTGGTTTGGTTCATAGATATAGATATATAGATATAGTTATACAGACATATATTCTCAGAGGCCTAAGACAGCCTTGCCCAGCTACTATATTAAAAGCATAATTTTCTTGGTAGGTGAAAAGCCGAGGAGTTACTTAAGGGTAATTAAAGGTCCCCTCGAGAAAAACAGTTTCTTCAGACTCAATACTCCTCATAAGCAAAAGTGATCAGAAAAGGCTCAGGGCTACAGGAAGAAACAGTCGCCAACCTATTCATCAACTCCCGCCCTCTCTCAGGGAATGGCCACACATTTCCACCAGCTGCTCAACTCAGAAGCCTGATTTCATACTTGCCTATCAAATTTCTCACATAATCAATATCCCAATCTCCGCAGCTTTCATTCCTAAGAACCTCACCAAAGGTAGTTTCTATCCTACTGAAACTACCTAAGGAGAGGCTTCTCCAATCCAGTATCACACTGTAGCCTAAGCAACATAAGATCCCTCCCCAGCTGTCTCCAGATAAAATAGAAACGCAGAGGTCAGGCATGACGATCTAGAGACCCTGTCCGCAGGACCTCGCCTCTTGAGCTCTACCTAGTGCCCTTGATGGACACTGCAAGAAAAAAAAAAAATGTATCTCCTCCCACCAAAAAAAAAAAAAAGCATCTCTCCATTCCCAGACACACTACGCCCTTCTATCCTTTGCACTAGCGCCATTCCTTCTCCTCGGAATGCTCTCTTCTTTCCCTCTGCAAGCAAAGGTTTTCCATTCTTTAAAACTGTCACCTTTCTATCCTTTCATCTGTCCCCTCTGGGTGACGCTTTCTCTGAACCACAGGTGCTTTTCTGCGGAGCCTGTCCTGTGCCGCATGCATTCTTTGCATTCTACAAAGAACTGATCGTCAATGAGCTGGGAACGGGACGCTCGGGAGGCAGGCAGGATAGGTCACACGGGGTCCCCGCCCCCACAGAGCTCCCAGCCCGAGATGTGCTACCGCGCAGCCAGTGCCAGAACACTCTCCTCCTACTGCAACGGTGGTACCAGCCATTACCCACCTCCGAGCACACAACCCGGCACACGGTACGTATGACGTCACTTATTCCTCGGCCAAATATTAGGTGCCTACTACGAACCGGGCGCCTTGCTGGGCATCTGGGGGCTCTGCGGCGACTAAGACACTCCTCTAGGTCTCCAGGGAGCTTACAACAGAAGCACCGAGAAAATGTGACGCAGGCAGAAATAAGTTCTCCAATAGGGGTGGTGGTGGGGAGGGGGAACAGGTGGGGGTTTGCCTCGCAGGGAGCCTTGGCAACGCTGAAGACATTTTGGTTGGCACGACTGGGGAGGAGGGATGCTACAGGTACCTAGCGGGTAGAGCCAGGGATGCTGCTAAACATCCTGCCAGACAAGGGACAGCCGTCCTCCCGCCACGCACACATAACAAGGAATCTGCCCGCTGAAAATGCAAAAGTACCTCAATTGCTAGACCCCGGGAGCAGGGAGGGGATGGGGGAGAGCTCGGGCATTTAGGAGCGTGGCCACCTCCCACCGGAGCTGCGGGATTGGGAGCGCAATATCCCAAAATCCCTCGGCACCCACCCCTACCCAAGTGCCTCCTCGGAGCCGGCGACCTGGTGGTGGCCCCCAAATGAGGGGCCCTGGGCAAGCACTACCTGCATCAGGACCAGCAGCCAGGACCAGCGCTACCGCAATGAGCTTCCAGAAGCTGGTCCTGCAGTAGCTGCGCGCGCAAGCCGGCGGGGGACCACTGCGCCTGCGCAAGGGCGCAGAACTACGATTCCCGGGGTGCGCTCCTCTCGCTGTGCGAAGCCCTGCGCTTTCCATAGGCTCCCACCCGGGCCTGTTGCGCGCGATCATTGGGAAGCGGCCGGTGGGCTCGGCCACAGAATTATTGCTGCGCCAGAGGCCTCAAGGCCTAGAACATTCTGAGGTTTTCAGATCTATGATGTTATATCTCCTTGGTAACCTCAAACCGTGTCGCCCCCCTCCCCTCCCTATCCATCTCAAATCGAGGCTGGGAAAACCCACCGCAGAAGCATATGAGTGATGCATTCAATGCAAGCCATGATTCATGCTGCAACTTGAATTAAACAAACATTAATTTTATGACTTTCAACCTGCCGCCATGGTCCAAAACACCATCATGCTTCGCCTGAATTATTGCAATAGCTTCTTGATTTCATTCTTCTTCACAGCACAGCCAAAGAGATGCTTAAAAGCGCCCCTCCTCTGCCTGAAACCCTGCAAAGGCTTCCCATTTCACTCAGAGTAAAAAAATCATATTTTTACAGAGGCCTATAAGGCCCATGGAATCCGGCCACCCATGACTTCCCTGACATCTTCCCCCACTTCCCTGCTCCAGTCACAATGGCCTCCTCACTCTCCTTTCCCTCCTGGCTGACATGCTCCTCACAGAGGTAGCAGTATGCTTCACTCTGCTGATCCTTCCTATCTTCTCAGTGACGCTCTCCCACCACTAACCCTATATTGCAACCCCACCCCTTCCCACTCCTGTTTCCCCTTCTAACAGATCATATACTAGTAATTGTCTTATTTGTTTACTACTCATTGTCTGTCTTCTTCACTAGAATATCAGTTCTACAAGATAAGGATTTTTTTTTATCTGGTTTGTTCCATGGAAGTACAATCCCCCAAGTCCTAGAACAGTGCCTGACACATAGTAGGTGCTGAATAAATATTTGGTGACTTTCTGGGCACTTGTATGGATTACTAAGGGCATAGCAAAATTACTAAGGGCTGAGGAACTCTGGAGCACACCACAACATGAGGAACTGTATTAAAGGGTCGCGGCATTAGGAAGGTTGAGAACCACTGCTCTAGAGGATTATTTGGAGGGTCCTAATAACTAGATGGCTTTTGGAGGGGTGGAATGAGGAGAAAAAGATTGAAGGAGCAGGACGGGACAGACCAAGCTCAACTAACTGAAGCCGCTGAGTTTGTCTCAAGCTGCGGAGACAGGGCTGCCTCAGTCAAGAAGCAGCTACACCAGTCCCAGGTCTGAATGCATATTCTTCTCCACCTACCTCTGCTTGGGTGGCTGAAAATGGAGAGACATCAGCGAGTAGCTGGGGAAAGTAGAGGAACATGAAATGAAATCGGCTCATTAGTTTAACTGGGCAGGTCAGAGAAACAGTCGTGGTTCTCAAACTTCAGTGTACCTTACAATTACATGGTATTCTTCATTTGAATACAAATTTTGAGAACCTCCTCCCATACAACCTGTTGCAGGTGATCCTTGACTACACGTCGAGACACACTGCATTAGTAGAAATATTCTGTAATTAAATGACGTGCTACCTATGAATAAATTACCAGGAAAGAATGAACCCTTCTTGGAACTGGCGGCCAAACTGCACATTTTTATTCAAAGCAACCATCATGGTAAAGAGTGGTGGACTGTGCATCAGTAAAGAAAGAGCAAACGACAAACAAATTAATAAGCTGGTGGGATCTCTAACCAGGATCATACCAGGAAAGAATGAACCCTTCTTGGAACTGGTGGCTAAACTGTACATTTTTATTCAAAGTAACCATCATGGTAAAGAGTGGTAGATTGTACATCAGTAAAGAAAGAGCAAACGGCCGAAACCAGTTTGGCTCAGTGGATAGAGCGTCGGCTTGCGGACTGAAGGGTCCCAGGTTCGGTTCCGGTCAGGGGCATGTACCTGGGTTGCAGGCACATCCCCAGTGGGGGATGTGCAGGAGGCACTTCCATTGAGAGGAGGTGTCGATGTTTCCTCCCCCTTGATCCTGGGCTGACCTCTGTAACTACCTGAGCCAATAGAATGCAATAGAAGTGACACTGCCTGGCTTCTAAGATTGGGGACATCCATGTAACTAGCATCCAGCATCCCAGAAGCCCCACTTGCTCTTTACTCTCTTTCAGTCGCCTCCCAAGGGTGACTGAAACAGAGCAGAATGGTTTTGTTTTCATACCCTAGAATCTCGAGTCTACATAACGTGAATCATATATCTACTCTTTGTATGTAGCTTCTTTCATTCACATTATATCTGTGAGATTTATCAGTATTGTTGCATGTGGTTATAAATCAATGAAAATCATTTTTGTTTTCATTGCTGCACAGTATTCCCCTGTGGCCTGTCATTTCTATTAAAATTTCTCGTATTCACAATTCCTTGCCCAGTCTCTGTTTCCCTATACACAGGTGGGGAGGAAGTGTGTGTATGTGTTTGTGTGTGTGCGTGTGTGTGTGTGTGTGTGTGTGTATGTGTGTGTGAAGGGGCCAATCTGTCTAGTTTTCCTGCCTTTCTTCAAGAATCACCCACTTTAGCCCTAACTGGTTTGGCTCAGTGGATAGAGCGTCAGCCTGCAGACTGAAGTGTCCCAGGTTCGATTCCATTCAAGGGCATGTACCTTGGTTGCGGGCACATCCCCAGCAGGAGGTGTGCAGGAGGCAGCTGATCGATGTTTCTCTCTCATCAATGTTTCTAACTCTCTGTCCCTTTCCCTTCCTCTCTGTAAAAAATCAATAAAATATTTTTTTAAAAATAAAGGATCACCCACTTTAAAACAAACTGAAGAGCCAAGGTCCTGCCTGCTCCTCCTCACCCATGTTGTACAGAAATGACACGCAGGGCAGGGAAGGGTCCTGCCCAAGGTCACTCGGCTGGTAAATTGGCAGCGAACTAGCTTTGAGGAGAAGCCTTCCAGGAGGGGGAAGCACATCTTCCCCCATAGTCGGAGGGAGGAGGACAGCCTAGGGGGTCAGGAGAGGAGTTTTAAAAGTTGTTGTTTAAATGCCAAACTCTATCCAAAAGAAATATTACAGATGAAAGAGGAGTTTTCCTGACTGAAGCCCTGTGTTTCCCACCAGGCAGCCTTGGAGATATCTCTTTAGGACCCTGAAGGCTTCTGAACTCCTACAGTTTGAGTTGCCTCAAGGACACCAAGTCCCCACCTCCTACTGCCTCTGGCCCTGGCTCAGCTGAGACCACCAAGTATATAATGAGGGGGTAGGGATGGGCAAAAATGGGTGAAGGTGGTCAAAAGGCACAGACTCCCATTTATGATATACTAGAGACCCAGTGCATGAAATTTGTGCGGGGGGATGGGGTGTCCCTCAGCCCAGCCTGCACCCTCTCCAATCTGGGACCCCCTGGGGGATGTCCAACTGCCAGGGTTGGGCCTAAACTGGCAGTTGGACATCCCTCTCACAATCCTGGCTACTGGCTCCTAATTGCTCACCTGCCTGCCTGCCTGGTCACACCTTACTGCCCCACTGCTGCTGTCTCTCCCTGACTCACCCTCCTCCCAGCGAGGAAGGAGTGCTCTTCTCGTTTCCAAGTTTCCGGAACACAAGTTCCCAGATGAACTGTAAATTCCCCAAGGGTGACATCTGGGCTACTTTAATCTCTCTCTCTCTCTCTCTCAAATATATTATATTGATTTTTTACAGAGAGGAACATCGATGAGAGAGAAACATCAATCAGCTGCCTCCTGCACACCCCCTACTGGGGATGTGCCCGCAACCAATGTACATGCCCTTGACTGGAATCAAACCTGGGACCCTTCAGTCCGCAGGCCGACTCTCTATCCACCGAGCCAAACCGGTTTCGGCAGTGTGTGGGCTCTTGACTTCATGCAGGGAATATTTCACAACACAAGTGCAGGTGAATTTTAGAGGATGTTTTTTAAAGCCGAGACAGTAAAACAAGAAAGGGCTGGGGAAATGAGCCTGGCTGGTCTGCTTTGGCTCACTGAGTCAGAGAAAAAGGGCCTTGGGGACAGGTTCAGGGGGTTTGTCTGGGGCGAACTGCCGCTGCCCATTGCTGCCCTGGCTGCAAGCCTGGTTGGCAAATGGCACTAATTGAATTTCTGCCATCTGTTTCCCTGAGTAGGGCGATTTAAGCTATTACTTGTTGGATGGGGAGGAGTGCAAATCATTTACTCTGAAATGTCCCCGGTTTAGGGAAGATAGGATTCACGAGGTTGCTGCAAACTGCTTGGCATTTAGAATTTCTAGATGGCTGCAAACTGCTGTTTAACTATCTGTCTTAGTTTCTGTATCCTGCTTGTCCTGCTTACATCACAAGAAAAAACAAATTAACTATGTGGTGATGGATATTAATTAATCTTATTGTAACTATTCTGTAACACACACACATATATAGTATACCTTAAACTTATACAATAGTATACATAAATTATGTTTCCATGAAAAAACATATATATATATATTTCACTGGTAAACTTTGAGAGTAACACTTGAGCTTTATCAGGATAAAGTGAGAAGCCAGAATGCAAAGGATTCAAGACTGTTTACTGTAAGATTCCTTAAAGAAAATAGACTAAGGCAAGGTAAGAGGGGAAGTGACAGAACGGGGCCATTTTAAGGAGAATGAACATCTGCTATTTAGACTAATGGGATGAGGTTGCTATTGTCTTATTGTTTGTCTTATTGTCCAACTTTCCCTTCCCCCCATTTCTATTAATAGTCCCAACTCCCCACTGCAAGGTGGACAAGTGATCCAAAGTAAATCAATCTACTCTTCAGTCCCGGGATTTTAATCTTGACATTGTCAAAGAAATCAAACCTGGTTTTGTATTTGGATCAGAGATATCAGAGGTGACTTTAATTTCTACAGCTATGGGAGAGTCATTCCAAATACTCTTGATCTAACAAAAGGCACGGGGGCGTGGGGGGCGGAGAACAAACTTTCCTCTACCCTCAAGGTTCTTCTGGCTGGTCTAATAATCATATAGATGTGAGGCAGATTAGCAAGAGAAAAGAACCAAATTTAATACCCGTACGTATGGGAACCTCACATACAAGAGCGACTCAGAGATGCTTCATGCAGAAGAGGCTCAGAGACAGAAAGGGAACACGGGTACATAAAACACTGTGAGCTAGGGATGACGTGAGGTGCCTTGGCAGTTTCAAAAGGTCATTGTAATGCAGGGTGATAAGAAGAGCAGACCTTTAGTCAATAGAAATTTGCCTTGCCCTATACATAGATCAAAAGAAGGTACCTCTGATAACCTCTGATGGACAAGGCCTCTAATTAAAATTCTTCTAGGTAGTTAAGGGGGTGGGGTGAGATGGACACAGAAACTTCTCTTGAGCCTGCAGCTAAAGTTGCCTTTAGCGCAAAACAATCTGCATACCTCAGAGGCACATCTTGGGGAGACTCATTCTGGACCCGCACAGAACCCATACATTTATATATTGTGAATTCATTTATTGCATAAATAAGATAATTTAATTACTTAAGACAGGGGTCTCTTATTCCTTATTAAAATTAAATAAGCTATGATTTTAATCACAAGAAATAGAACATGCACATATTTGAGATTTAATCATGACCTTTGCCCCTTAAGAATTCATTGATTCATTGTGCTCCTCCGGTCATCAGAATGTAAAATTTTTCTCATCATCTCTTTTCGTTGTTGTTATTGAGAATGGTAGACCAACAGAGTACTTTGGATTTCCAGAGAATTTGTGCCAGCAAGACGGTTTACCTCTCACCTACCATTTCAACCTGTAATTTCTTTTCATTTTAACCAAGTGGAAATCAAAGTTTGGAGCTTATAATTCTTATCCTACAGCATTCAGAAATGAAAGACTCTGTTGTTGCGGAGTCATCTGTTGCAATTCCCTGGGGAATCTTTAAGTTCCTGATGCAGAGTTCTTGGAAACTGCTCGCTTCCTATCCTTCCAGAAACCTACTGTTTCATTTTTCTTGTTTCTGTGAACTATTCCAGTACTCTTCTATAAATATTTTTGCACTTACATGAGTCGGTTTCTGTGCTAGGAACCAGAGAAACCCTAACTGATACAACTTAGTGATGATCTACAAGAGTGAGTAAAAGTGAGGGAAAAAGAAGATAGAATTACAGGCTATTCCCAGGTCTCCGATTTGGTCAGCTGGATGTTGGTTCACATACTCTGAGGGATGCAGGAAGTGGATTTGAGAAGGAAGATAAGTTCAGTTGGGGATACATTGAGCTTGAAGCTCATGTAGGACATCTAGGTGGAGATGTCCAAGAGACTTGCCTGGAGAGAGAAATTACAGTCATTTGGTAATTGAAGATGAGGGAGTGGGATTGCAAAGCAAGAACAGGTAGGGTGAGAAGTGGTGTGAGGCTAAAAAACCCAAAGGACTTAAAGGGGTGGCAGAAAAAGACAAGGCAGTGAAGGTAGCCGATAAGCAGAAAAGAATCAGGAGAAAGTGGCACAAGGAAAACCAAAGGAAAAGAGAGAGTTTTGAAAGGGAGGACTGAGTCAATTGTTCAAACAAGACTGAGATGAAAAAGTGTTTACCAGAGTTTGCAGTTGGTTGTTCCTCACCCAATTAGTTTCAGGGGAGTCCAGTAGGTTGAGAAAAGAATTAAGGTGCATACCTAATATGAGAGTAAAAGAGGACTTGGGTTTTTTTTTGTTTTTTTGTTTTTTTTTTTAGTTTTTTAGTTTTGTTTGTTTGTTTTAATGACAAACTAGGTACAGAATAGGATAAGGAGGAAGAACACTGCAGATGAGCTGTTCTGGAGAAGGGTCCTCTGGGACACATGGAAATTTTTTTAGGATACATGGGCATGGATAGTATTATTAAGAGGATCAATCTCTAGATCATTCATATTCTTTCTTCAGATTGCTTTGGCTAAGAACACCTCCTATTTCACAATGGTCCTCTCACTTCATGAAAGTAAGCCATATCTCTCAGCCATCTCCAGTCCAACTGTGGTTGATCGCCTCTAGAGGAACAAGTCCAGGACAAGAGGACAATTTGATAGGTTAAATTAGGTAACAAGGAAGTGAATTTCAATTGGGTATCTTTTTTATTTTTATGCAAAAAAAAAAAAGACCCTGTCCTTTTCATTACGGAGATACATTGCCAATAAAATTTTACTTTTTATGTTAATACCTCTCAAAATTGTAACATAAAAATATGCTAATCATTAGTAGTTGAAGCCTTCAAAGAAGTTGTAATATATTTATGTTGTTTTGATAAATTGTGTATTTTTTAAAAAATACATTTTATTGATTTTTCACAGAGAGGAAAGGAGAGAGATAGAGAGTTAGAAACATCGATGAGAGAGAAACATCGGCCAGCTGCCTCCTGCACACTCCCCACCGGGGATGTGCCCGCAACCAAGGTACATGCTCTTGTCCGGAATCAAACCTGGGACCCTTCAATCCGCAGGCCGACGCTCTATCCACTGAGTCAAACCGGTTTTGGCTAAATTGTGTATTTTTAATTATGATTACTCAATCATAATAATTTTAAAAGAACCATGAAAAAATTTATAAATATGCTAATACGTATACATATATTTTGAAGAAAAGAATAAAGTAAGAGGTAAGACTTTCAAGGTTAAAACTATATTGCATTGGTATAAAATTATTATTATTGCCTCATCCTCTGAAATGCAAGGTGGAGTAATATATTGTACCAGGTCAGCTTTTTGCTTTTTTCCAGTGATATTTGGGAGTGAAAAATAAAGTGAATAGTGAGGTTTGCCTAAGGTTGGGAACTGATTGGCACTGTCTGTGAGAACCCAAGGAAAGAAGGTGCCAGTAAGAATTCATTGCCGCCCTGGCCAGTTTGGCTCAGTGGATGGAGCATTGGCCTACAGACTGAAGGGTCCTGGGTTTGATTCTGGCCAAGGGCACCTTTCCGGGTTGTGGGCTTGATCTCCAGTGGGGGTCATGCAGGAGGCAGCTGATCAATGATTCTCTCTCGTCATTGATGTTTCTCTCCCTCTTCCTTCCTCTCTGAAATCAATTATATATATTGCCATCTTTGGGATTTTGGCTAAAAATGGAGTAAGTGGTATCAGAAGAGGACACACAGACCAGGAAGCAGTCAAATGGTTGAGGTGATGATGATGATCTAAAATGTACTCTAAATCCACAAGAATGAGGGCACAATGAAAGGATTCTATATATTGTGATCAGAGTCTGATGTTTCTGAGTCTGATTTTTAGAATGTTTTGAGTCATAATATGATTTTACTAGAGGCCCAGTGCACAGATTGGCATACTGGTGGGGTCCCTTGGCTTGGCCCGTGGGGAATCAGGATTCCAGATTGTGAGAGGAAGGTTCTCAGGTGATGCACCCCAGAATCGGGCTCCCTCCTTTCTGGTTCCTGGTGCATCACGGAGAACTGCAGCTTCCAAGTCACTGCAGCTGCCAAGTCACCACAGCTTGGTAGCTCCTGTGTTGAGCGTCTGCCCCCTGGAGGTCACTGTGCATCATAACTACAGGTTGGATGGTCGCTTAGGCTTTTATATATGTAGATGTGCAGTGATATATTCTTTAATCAATAACTGACTGAAAAGAGCAAAGATGAACCATTATTGTTGTGAGCTCTGTTGGTAGATTGGACCCAGCCTCTAACTCTTTCAGCAACCAACATAAATACCATATGATGCTTATTTATATAGAATTTTGGCTTGTTTGGGACTTTTTGGGAATGGATAATTGAATCATTTGGGATAGCTGGATTTTCTAGATAGAATTGTTTATTATAACCATTTCAGATGAAAGGCTTGGTAAAATATACTTCATACTCCTTTGTTTTCTGATGCTGATATACTAAACATAATTTTACTATTTCTTGATGTCACGACTAAAGCCATGGACATCAATTATTCAAGTGAAATAATTTCAGGGCCTATGAGGTGGACAGTGCTTTTTGTACTTTATAAATAACCCCAGCATGCTTTGCTTTTTGAATTCGTATAGTTTCTTTTCATAGTTTTCCTGTTTTTTATTTCTTATGGTGTCTGTTAGCACTTCTGTCATCCAATGGTACCTGCCCAGAAGAGCACTCTTTGATATTCTGCTTCTAATCTCCTTAGACTATGGAAAGATTATTTACCTGATTAGAACTGTGCATACATTAAGTGTGATGAGGGCCTACAAAAGGGGAAAGGGGACTTTTAAGGAGTAAAAGGCACATTTTTAAAAAATATATTTTATTGAGTTTTTACAGAGAGGAAAGGAGAGAGATAGAGAGTCAGAAACACTGAAGAGGGAGAAACATCGACCAGCTGCCTCCTGCACACTCCCCACTGGGGATGTGTAAAAGGCACATTTTTAGTTCTTTGATTTTGTGATATCTTATTTTGGTTTCTCAATGGTCTCTTCTCTGTCCCCTGTTCATTCCCTCCCTTCCTCCAATGCCTTCTTGTCTGTTTTTGAAAGTTGAAGTAAATTCTAGATAGGAAGGATCTCAAGGCCACTACTCAAAACAAAAGTGTGTATGTAGTAAGAAGATGAAGCTATGCCCAGCTGGTGTGGCTCAGTGGTTGACTGTCGACCTATGAACCAGGAGGTCATGGTTTGATTCCCAGTCAGGGCATATCCTGGGTTGTGGCCTCAATCTCCAGTGTGGGGCGTGTAGGGGGCAGCTGATCAATGATTCTCTCTCATCACTGATGTTTATATCTCTCTCTCCCTCTCCTTCTTCTCTAAAATCAATAAAAATAAAGATGAAGCTATGTAATGGGAAAAATAAACTATAGTTTGAAGGGAGAAGCAACTATTTAAAAAAGCTAGAAGTATAGTAAAGCCACTGGAATTGTAACCACCATTGTAAGCTGCTATTAACTATGATATATAATAAGTTGTTTTTGCCTGACAATTTCACATATACACATAGAAATGTATGACTTCATAAAGATATATGTATAAGAAAGTTTTATAGTAGCCTTGCTTGCAATAGTAAAAAATTGTAGACAACCTAAATACTCATTTGTAGGGGAACAATTAAATAAATTAGGTCATGTATTTATTATGCAGCCATTTAAAAGAAGGAGGTAGCTCTGACATACAGATCATAGTGGTTAAGAGTAGACTCTGGATCCATACTGCCAGGGTTCAAATACTCTCTCCACCACTTTCCAGTTGTGGCACTTTTTTAAAAAACTGATTTCAGAGAGGAAGAGAGATAGAAACATTAATGATGAGACTCATTAATTGGCTGCCTCCTGCAGGCTCCTTACTGAGGACTGAGCAGGCAACCTGGCAACCCAGGCTTGACTGGGAATCTAAATGAACTGTGACCTCCTGGTTCATAGGTTGACACTCAACCATTGAGCCACACCAGCCAGGCATCCGATATGTGGTGCTTTCGATATGTTCTTCAACCAGCTGTGTCATAAAAATCCCTACTTCATAAGATTGTTATGAAGATTAAATGAATTCATCCAAGTAAAACACTTTAAACAGAGCCTGGCACCTTAGTATTAGCTACTGTTATCATTACTGATAGGAAAGGACAACTGTGACATAGCGTTTGGTGAAAAGATAAAGTTTCATAATATGTGTAGTATGATTTCATTTTTGTTAAAACAAAAATCTGTGTACACATGTACATAATTTACACACACATGGTCTCTGGAATTTCTCTGTAGGAGGAACTTATGAGTTGCTAGCTGGTTTTGTCTGGAAGTAAACTTGCCTAACTTTTTTTTAAAACATAGTTTCCCTATTTTTTTAAAAAAAATGACTTTAGAAGGATCTATTGGAGGTTATGAAAAGTCAAAGTCTCCCCCAACCAGTACTTGGTGCAGCCACTTTATATATTCATAGAAATGGTCAGAAAAGGTTGTGTATACCACTTTTAATAGGAATTATTTCTAGGGATGAGGGGATGGTGGGCAGGGAGGTAGGGAACAACCTTTACTTTATACACTTCAATATTGTATTCTTTGAAAATAGTTCATTGTGTATTGACTGTCAACAACAAACGAAAGCGCCAAAATATCCTCAAAAAAAAAAAAAAAGGAACTGGTTAATTTACTGTACTATGAAGTCATGAACAAAAAGTGTGGTGGTGCACAGCTCTTTGAATTAACATGGAAGAATGTGTATGGGGGGGGAAATATTGATGCAGAACTTTATAGTGATTGTGAATCCCCTCCCCACCCAAGGGGCATTTGGGGCTGCACATACCTGTGTGCACAGACAAGCCCTTGCAGGCTGTGCCCTCAACTGTACCTGCTAACTATAGTTTTCTCTGCGAAGTGTGGCGAGGGAAAGGGCTTTCACGTTTTTTATGATATTCCAACTTTCTGGACATTCTCTAGGGCTTTATAGATGTCCACCCTTAGGAACAAATGCAATGTTACCCCATTTACAATCTTGATTTCTCACTCTTATTAAAAAAAATGTATCTGATCTTGTACCTAATTTGTTACGACAGTACCATCTCTTAAAGCACTGCAATTATGCAACCCCTTAATTTGAATTCCATTTTGCAAGCGTTCCTCCCCCCCACCCCCTCAACTACATGACCTCACAGCCAAACTGAAGGGATACAGTGAAAATCGGTAGATAAAAAGTAAACCACTCGGGCCACCAAACGGAACGTAGGTATTACAATAAACACATTTTAAACCGCAGCTCATAGAGGCATCTATACACTGGAATTTGAACTTTAAACAATTGGTTCACTGAGCTCTCAGTAGGGCTCAGTGATTCCCCTTCTCTCGGTAGCCCTCGCCCCTAAGAGCACCCGAAACCTACCCCTGATCGCGCCCAAGGGGGGAAAGGGGTCCGGGGAGCCCGGTCCGGGGCGGCTGGCGGGGCCGGGCTCGCTCGGGACTGA
>NW_006296226.1:3778982-3782402 GCF_000327345.1 Myotis davidii | reverse complement strand
CCGCCCCCGCCCGAGAGACTGCGGGGTGACAGGGCCTGCAGAGGGGAGCGCCACTGCACACGCGCCCTTAAACGTTGCCGTTTTCCAGGGGACGGCGGTCCCGGTTCCGGAGAGCGATGGTCACCCTGAACCCCAGGCCGCCACGCCCGCCGCCCGGGCTCGCCCCGATGCCTTGTGGGAAGTGTAGTCCCGGGCCGTGCAGGCCCACGCGGGGGGCATACACATGGACGGTGTCTAGGACGTGTCAGATCATTTCTGACGGCATCGGGGGTGGTGAGACGAGTGCTTTCGGTTTGTTTGCCTCCTCAGTGCCGCCCTTCAGTGAATGACAAAAACGAGGTGTCATGTAGGGGGATGCCTGTGAGTGTTACCTGGAATGAAGCCCGGGGGATGGTGTCCCCAGCTTTGCGAAGTTTCTGCTGTTTTAGGCCCTTCTGGATTTTCCGCGTGAAAGTCGTGATAAACATAGTTTCTGTTTCTGTGGTGCCTGGCAGGGTAAAGGTACTTTTATGTGCATGATCTCATTTTTGCTCTCGGAACAAGCTGATTGAAGCAGGGAGGTAGGAATTATCCTTATTTTAAAGAGGAGGCAGGTTTAGAGAGGTTACGTTCCTTGGTGTTTTAACACCGAACTGGTGTAGCAAGGAGTAGGGTTTGCTCATTTTGAAGCTGAGATAAACGGTCGGTGTGACCCTGGGCAGGACGGAGAGGCTGAGGGGACAAGGTCTCATGCTTAGAGGTAGACCAGCGGCTGAGAGCCACTGAGTTGCTTGCTTGTCTGTCAGTTCCGAGCTGGAGCACCTCCAGGCCTTCTGGGGAGATTAGTTCCCTGATTTTTTTCCTTCCATTTTTTGTTATTGCGGTAAAATACACATAACAGAATTTACCATCATAACCATTAAGTATACAATTCAGTAATATTAAGTACATTCATGTTGTTCTGCAAACATCACCAGACTCTTCAGAACTCTATCTTGCAAAACTGAAATTCCATATACATTAGACCCTCACTCAGTGGTTCTCAACCTTGGCTGCACATTAGAATCACCTGGGAATCTTGTTAAAATCCTGATTTCTGGGCCTCATTCTCCGGAAATTATTTCTTTGTTACTAATGATGAGGCCCAGAAATCAGGATTTTAACAAGATTCCCAGGTGATTCTAATGTGCAGCCAAGGTTGAGAACCACTTGGCTGCACATTAGGGCCTAACTCCTCTTAGCCCCTGGCAACCACCATTCTACTTTTTGTCTCTGATTTTGACTACCCTATGTATCTCATGTAAGTGGAGTCAGACAGGACTTGCCTTTCTGTGACTTGCTTATTTCACTTAGCATAAAGTCCTCAAGGTTCATCCATGTGATGGCATGTGACAGAATTTTCTTCCCTTTTAAGGCTGAATGATATTCCACTGTATGTATACGTCACATTTTCTCATCCATTTCATGTCAGTGGAAACTTGGGTTGCTTGTATGTTTAATGAATAATGCTGCTATGAACATAGTTACACAAATAACTCTGAAATCCTATTTTCAATTCTTTTGGGTATTTACCCCAAAGTGGGGTTGTTGGATCATATGGTAATTCTATTTTAAAAAATACATATATTTTTTATTTCAGAGAGGGAGAGAGAGAGAGAGAGAGAGAGAGAGAGAGAGAGAGAGAGAGAGAGAGAGAGAGAGAGAGAGAGAGAGAGAGAGAGAGAGAGAGAGAGAGAGAGAGAGAGAGAGAGAGAGAGAGAGAGAAACAGCAATGATGAGAGAGAATCATTGATCGGCTGCCTCCTGCAGGCCCCACATTGGGGAATGAACCTGCAACCTGGGCATGTGCCCTGACCTGGAGTCAACGGTAACCTCCTGGTTCATCCTGGTTCATAGGTTGATGCTCAACCACTGAGCCACAGTGGCTGGCCAGGCATATTTTTAAATTTTTGAGGAACCATCATACTGTTTTCCACAGTGGCTGTACCATTTTGTGTTCCCACCATCAATATACAATGGTTCCAGTTTTTCCATGTCCTTACCAACACTTTATTTCTGTATTTTTTTAAAAAAAATCCTCACCTGAGTATATGTCTTTTTATTGATTTTTAGAGAGAGAGAGAGAGAAAGAAACATCTATCGGTTGCCTATCATAAGCACCCTACCCGGGATTGAAACTGCAACCTGGGCATGTGCCCTGACTGGGAAACAAATCGGAGCCCTTGCTGTGCATGGGACAGTGCTCAATCAACCACCGAGCAGGACAGGTCTCTGTATTTTTTATGGGTATGAGGGGTCTGACATTAAAAATTTTGATATTGCATGATATTTATTCCTATTGTACCAATAAACACGTTAAAATCTGAAGTACTAGTTGGAATGGGGAACAAAATTAGAAGAAGTGGGTATCATTTTAGTCTTTTTTCTTTAAAAAATATATTTTATTGATGTTTTACAGAGAGGAAGGGAGAGGGATAGAGAGTTAGAAACATCGATCAGCTGCCTCCTGCAAACCCCCTACTGGGGATGTGCACGCAACCAAGGTACATGCCCTTGACCGGAATCGAACCTGGGACCCTTGAGTCCGCAGGTCGAGGCTCTATCCACTGGGCCAAACTGGTTAGGGCATCATTTTAGTCTTTTAAAAATTTTTTGATTTTAAAGGGAGGAAGCAGGAGAAAGAGAGAGAAACATCAATGTGAGAAACATCTGCACACGCCCCGCTCAGGGATGAAACCCGCAACCTGGGTATATGCCCTGACTGGTAGCGGAAACTTCCACCTTTCGGTGTAGTAGATGATGCTCTCCAACCACTGAACCACACTGGCCAGGGCAGAGTGGATATCATTTTAAAGTGGCTGATGTATTTGTATTTTAGGTCCCTGTTAAAGTGCTGATAGTACTTCTAGTTAAGGAATTTTTTGGCTTTCGCAGCAGCTACTGGAAAAGTTAAGAACAAACAGTTCCAATCCTGCTTTCCCAGTGTTTTGTTTGGTTGAATTATCAATCATCGACCACAGATGTCTGTTGACTTGATTTCTGTATTTCTTCAGGAAAGATTAAACACTTGGCAGTTGACACCTTAGAATAATTTAACTTGAAGTCACACACATATATACTGTCCAAGAAGTTTCAAATAAACCTTTAGTTTCAGAATGACTATAATAAAAGGATAGATGGCTGGCACAAAGGTGCTTTTTAAAATTCCGCCATAAAAAAGGAGCTAAGTATCTGAATATTTACTGGCTATTGTTTCTGACTAGTAGATGATGATAAAAGCAAACTACAACATGCCAGCATTGTTTTTCCCTAATAGCTTATTGTAAAAATCTTCAAATATACAGAAAAGTTGAAAATGAGCATTCATAGCTAAGATCTGGAAACAGCCTAAGTGCCCATCAGTAGATGAATGGATTAGAAAACTGTGGTACATCTTTGTTT
>NW_006296226.1:3774820-3778879 GCF_000327345.1 Myotis davidii | reverse complement strand
GTAAATATCAAAGAAAATCTCACACTAGGGCGGGGAAAAAAATGGACACATATGTAATACCCTTTGTAATAAATAATAAAATTAAAAAAAAAAAAGAAAATGAGCATTCATATACCCCTGCTTAGATTCTACATTTGATATTATACTAGCCTTATCACATGTCTGTCTGTCCATCTTTCAATCTGTGTTTTACAATTTAATTTTAATTTTTTTTTTACTAAAAAAGGTTGTGGTAAGATACATATACCATAAAATTAGTCATCTTAACTATTTTTTTAGTGTACAGTTCAGTGGCATTATGAATCCATTTTTTGATGCATTTCAATGTAAATTGGAGGCATCAGTACACTTCCTCCTAAATATTTCAGCACTAGCATTGTTGTGCTTTGTGTATATTCTTTCAGTTGTCAAAATAATCTTAAGAGCTAGGTAAAAATTATCGCTGTTTTATGGAATGGAAAACAGGCTTTAGGTTCCCAAGCTCCCACAGCTAGTCAGCGGTAGAGTTGGATCTCAGGTGTGTCAGACGCCAGTTGCGCTCATAACCAGCCTTCAGGCTGAATTACTTCTGTGCACCACAGTTAGAGTGTTCGTGTTGATGAAAAGATCAAGGCAGATGCTTTGCTAAATTCTCTGCGAAATGTTACTGTAATTCAACTATTTGACTGCTATTTAACATTGCTGTGGGGGTACAAAAGAATTATAATACTGTTGAGAAGAAAGGAGGAATCCATATAAATGATATAACTAAGTACCCAAATGTATTATAATGCTAAACAGATCTGTAGTTCCCAGGTCTGTTATTTAGAGATGTACAGCTGATAACACAGCTTCCATTTTTTACCTTTACATTTGAAGTGATATACATGCCATAAGTTTAAATTAAATCTCCCCCTGCTTTCAAGTGTATTTGCCACCACACTTTCCAGGATCTCCTGAGAAGCAGAATTGGGGTTGTCTTATTTTACTTTATGTTTTGGAGTGGTATCATTGATGTTATGAGGGTTGGCAAAAGATAGGATCCTGAGTTGTGATTTGTTAGAATTTGTTTTCACAAATATCATTAATTGTCACTTTGAGTCAGGTATTGTAATAGAATAATAGTAGAGCTGATGTTTGAAGGCTTAACCATGTGTTCTGATCACTTTGTACATGTGAACTGATAGAAGCCGTGCAGCAGTGTTCCCTGTGAATTTGGTGCTGTTATTTTCTCAGTGGTGGAGCTTCCCTCATTTTACATAGTTATGGCTTGAACTCAGATTCTCCGATTCCTACGTTTGTTATTTCTGTTCTACCACTGTATTTACTCTATCCAAAAGGGAAAATATACAGTTTATAACAAGATCAACATGGCTCTCCCTTCCATATCTTGCTAGCTTCTGGAATAAATCTGTAGTGTGTAAAATGTGGCAACATTCTGATGTATATTGAATAGAACATAGATTTTGAGGTAAGATGCCAAAATAAAGAGAACAGTTAGTTCTGACAAAGGCAGTTCTGAAATCTAGTTTGTGAATTACTTAAGGTTATTGTCTGTAGTTTTCTTTCTCTATGTAACTATTTGGAATGAAATTAAATTCAGCGCAGGGCATGTGGGCTAGTTGTTCTCGTATATGCCAGTTCATGGAAAAGTTGACAATGTAGTTATGCTTTAGTAGTGGGTATAGAGATTTCTGACAGAGAAGGAAGCACTTGACACTTTTCACCTGGTCAACTTTTAGTGATTTCATATTCTGGGCTTTATATAATTATAAAGTATCTTTATAATTATAAAGTATCTTAAGACACACTGATACTACTAGTATTCAATTTGACCATTTGACACAGCCATGGGAAACTTCAGTTGCAAAAGTTGGTCAGATAATCAACATGTCAAATACCTTCTGAGAGAGTCTCTCTGCCAGTGCCAGGAATCTTAGTGCCTTTTAGAGGATGAGCCATGGTAAGCTGTGTAGGTGAATGGGATTCTGTGGGCATTCTGAGATGGTAACTTTACTGACAGCCATACATGCAATTGAACTGATCTTTGGCAAAAAGCTAAAGCAAGCCTGTATCATTTAAATTTTGGTTACTTAACCAAATAGGAATGTTAAAATGGAAAATAACATTTCTGTGTGTGAGTTTTTTTTTACCAACTTCTGATCTTTCAATTTCATCCTATTGTTTTTCTTTATGCTTTCAGTAAAATGTAATTCTATATAATAAAAAGGCTAATATCCAAATTATCTCCTCGACTGGGAGTTCAACCACCGGACAGGGCGGCCAGCCAACCACACTTAGCTGCTCCACCCCCCCTACCCCCCTGAGATAGGGGGCAGGGTCATAGGGGGCAGGGTCGGCCTGCCAACTGCCCATAGCCCCTCCCCCAGCCAGCTCACCTGATCGCCCCGATTAGGGCAGGCCAGCGGGATCCCACCCATGCAGGAATTCATGCACCAGGTCTCTAGTATTTAATAAAGGCCAATGTCTGTGAGAATTGTTGGCATTAGGGCATTCGACCTTGTTCAGAAGATGTTAAAATTGTAGTCACTGCCAGTAGCTCAGGTGGTCTGATCCATTTTGCTACAGATTAGTGGTTGCCAACCTTTCAGACCTCACAGACTACCAGTGGTCCACGGACCACAGGTTGGCGACCGCTGCTCCAAAGGTTTTCTTAAACCAGCGGTTGCTAACCTTTTTGGACCTCACTGACCACCAGTGGTCTGTGGATCATCCGTTGGCGACTGCTGTTCCAGATGGTCTGATCCAATCTCTGGTTTCAGGTCTGACCAGTCTCTGCCATGATACTTGCCATCTTAAAAGGCTTGTTTTCCCCACATGTTTATCAGTTCAGTTAGCAGACTTTAAAACTGAGTGACAAACTTAATGGTCCTTGCCCTAGCCGGCTTGGCTCAGTGGATAGAGTATCAGCCTGCAGACTGAAGGGTCCCAGGTTCGATTCTGGCCAAGGGCACATGCCTGGGTTGCGGGCTCAATCCACAGTGGGGGTATGCAGGAGGCAGCCAATCAATGATTCTCTCTCATCCTTGATGTTTCTATCTCTCTCTCCTTCTCCCTTCCTCTCTGAAACCAATAAAGAAAAAAACCCCAAATAAACCTTAATGGTCCTGTCCTCAGAGGCCTTAGAATTCAATATAGAGATAGATTTATATGTAAATATAAATAATGTGAAGTATGATAGAAAAATGCCTAACAGTTCTTTGGAAACGGCAAAAAGTGATACTAGTATTCCATCCTAAGGGAACAGTAGCTTGAGCTAAGACAGAGGTTGGAAAATAATGTGTCTTTTCGAGAAAGTTTGAGTAAGTCTGATATGCTGGAATGGGGGTGCTATGGCTGCATGAAGGGGAAGGAGATATGATTTGGTGTTTGAGACTTGGCTCTTTCTGCCTTTTATAATTTGGGATGTTGGGCAAATTATCTTACCTTTGTAAGTCTCAGTTTCTTTATCATAAAATTGGGATAATAAGAAATACTAGTCTCATAGTGCTGTTAGGATTAATAAATGTCAAAATGCACTGTATAAACAATTAAGCTCTGTATAAATTATTGCTATTTTTAGGGGGAACAGTAGGAGATGAAGCTGGGAAGATAGGTTGAGGCCAGTTCATATAGGAATGCCAACGCAACTAGTTTGGACTTTGTTCTGTAGACAGTAGAGAACCATCAAAGGCTTTTAAGCAGGGGTTGTAACATGAGTAGATTTGTTTTATAAGGATAACAGGTGGCAGTGGTGTAACATTGATTACAAAGATCCAGAGAACAGGAGCAGCAAAGACTAATTAATTAGGAGGGTATCACAGTGGCCAGGGAAAAGAAATTTATGGTTTGAATTGGCAAGGAGGTAATATAATCTAGAATCTCTAAAATAGGCAGAAATTAACTGGCTAAGTAGTTGAGGGTTATTCAGGAGAGGAAGGAGTTAGAGATAATTCCAAGAATCTACCGGAGAGGTGAGAGGGATGGGGAGAATGTAGTCTCTAGACCAGCTGTGGGCAAACTACGGCCCGTTTGAAATGAATAAAACTAAAAAAAAAAAAAAAAAAAACAAAACCCTTT
>NW_006296226.1:3754721-3774807 GCF_000327345.1 Myotis davidii | reverse complement strand
AAGACCGTACCCTTTTATGTAATGATGTTTACTTTGAATTTATATTAGTTCACACGAACACTCCATCCATGCTTTTGTTCCGGCCCTCCGGTCCAGTTTAAGAACCCATTGTGGCCCTCAAGTCAAAAAGTTTGCCCACCCCTGCTCTAGACAGATATAGGGAGGTGGGAGTAGAAAATAGAACAGGTTTGTGTTCAACAAATGAATTATTTGTTAAATTAATGATTGAATAATTGAGGCACCCATGTTGAGTTGTTTAGGGAGACTGTTTTGGATAGAGGCTAAAACTGTGGGGCATTGAAGTCAGAGCTGGCTTTGAAACCTGGCTCTGCCACTTTGTAGTTAATATCCTAAATAAGGTACTTAACTTCTGGGTCTTGGTTTCCTCATCTGTAAAATGGGAAAATAACAAAACCTATTTTACAGGGTTGTTATAAGAATGGTAAGAGAATGCATGCTAAGAACTTGGCACAGTGCTAGGCAAGTGGATTGTAAGTGTGTGAGAACTTTAGTTTTGAAGCTTGGGGAAGAGTAGGGATGATGGTGGAGTCATGGGAAAGGACAGTTTGTCCAAAGGACAACTAGCTGTCTGGGGGCTATGTATATGTAGGGGTGAGAAAAAGACAAAGAAGAACCAGGGAAGGGGATTAGGAGTACTGAGAGAGGGCAAAGGTTCCCAGAGTTATAACTGTTACATTCTCAGTTAAAAATGTGCTACTAACATGTGTGCCTACATACTAATATTTTTCTTACAAATTATTGTATATTTCAGATACTTTTAATTTTAATGCAAGGTTTTGTATGTTTATAATATACACATATGCACATATATGATAAAATATATGTTGCATTGATATTAGAGTTTTTTAGTCTTCACTGAATAATTACCAGTGTATTTTTAAATTATTAGCATATCTTACATAGTAAATTTCATTTATAGACTATATTTCTTATTCTTTCTCCAATTTGGTAATCACTATGGGGCATAAGTTAGGGGAATCTTAGCATAGAAATGAAAAGTACTTTTAAAAAAAGAATGGTATCTATATCCTGGTTGGGTAGCTCAGTTGGTTAGAGCATCATCCTGATATGCCAAGGTTGCCGGTTCTATCCCAGGTTAGGGCACATACAAGAATCAACCAATGAATGCATAAATAAGTGGAACAACAAATCCATGTTTCTCTTTCTCTCCCTCCCTCCCTCCCTCTCTCCTTTCTTCTCTCTTTAAAATCGATAAATAAAAATCAAAATAAAAAAATGGTAGCTGTGAGTATAAATCTTTTAATTGTTTTTTTTTCTGGTGTTCTGAATAATAGATTCTTTATACAATTGCATATGTACGAGTGGATGAACGTACCCTTGGTGATCCAGAGGATTTTTGTCAAGACTGGATAAACCATGTATCACATTGATTGTAGAGGTTAGTAGATTTAGTTCTTTAGGATGTATGCATTTTTTTGTAGCAGAATTTAAAAATGCATTGGTTATCAAGTAACAGTTATCCTTCTAGGTCTTCATGGGCTTTTCTCCTTTTCTAGCTATCCTGAGAGAATCAGTTTAGTTCATGTTAGTTTCTCAGGACCTGAAGTTCTATTCTCTGCTTTCACTTAAACCTAAGTTCAAAAAGTTAGCAAGAAAGAGAAAAAGATAAAACTTTAAGATGTTACTTAGGAGCGTGCACAAGGAAAAGACTGAGTGTTAAGTTTACAAGTAGCATTGTCTGCCACAACCACAAAAAAATGATTTTACTTGCTCCAGGAATGTCATCATGGAATTAATTGTTTTGTTTGTGAAAAGAGGTATTGACCGAGGTATTATTCTGGTAATTGGATAGTGCTAATTCTGCCATTTTGACATGCACTGTGATGGAAAAGCCACTTGATTCTACTTCATCCTGAGACTGAACAAGAGTATGGTATTAGTTTCACTCTTGGATAATATTGGATGGTCCTTTGATTGAAACTCTGTAAGTTCAGATTGTAATTCTCAGATGTCATGGGCTGAATATACTATGAGTGTCTGGGATTTTGTAGCTTCAATCCAAAGGTGCATTTTGTCGCTATCTTTTAATTTAACTATTGGGTTCCTCCTCCTCCAGTACATTCTGTTTTTCAGTATGTATATTCAACAAATCCTGATGTATGATGCCTTGATTCATTTAGGTAGAATTTTGAGGGATGCAATGAATGGAATATTTTATAAACCAAAGTTCAGCATTGGAACAACTTTTGTTATTTTACATATCTTCATTCCATCACAGAAAAATGGAAAATTGGGCTGTTGAAGGAATTGTTTAGAATTGAATTGTTTAGAAGATAAATGAGGAGGACATTGTTTATTCGCTCTTAGATTCTTTCTTTCTTAAAAGAACATTCTAGAGTTTACACATCAAAATAAGCATTGTCCTAAGTAATTAGCTGGATCTTAACTATCATATTTGACTTTTTTGCAGTCTGAACTCTTGCATAGTATATATTACCTCCTCTGAGCCAGCTTTCATAGCTAATCTCTCTGCTCATCAGTTTACTAACACTGATTTCTAACTGGGTATCTGCCAGCTACTGTCTCTGAGGGAAAGGGCCTCCTTAGGAGGTGGGAATGTTTGTGGACCTCAGTGCATCTGGGGTCTGGCACTTACTCATTAAACTTAGGATACAGATAGGATACAGATGTGGGCTGCTGTCTCCTTACTTGGCTCAACCCTGCCTAGCTAGCCCTATGACTTCCTCCCTTCCTCTCTGTGTGTGTGTGTTAGGGGAGGAGGGGGCAGTACAGGATTGGGGGTGTGAGCAGGGAGGAGTGGCCTTGCTGTGGGCTATGCTGGGTTGGTCGGGAGGAGGCTTAAAGTAGCCTGACATCATATGTAGATGGTTAGGATTTTTGAAGTGGCAGGAGAAGCAAGTCTCCCCCTCCTTGCTTAGAATAGTCAGTAGTGTATCCTGATGCAGGGGTTCATATTGGAGTATCTGCCTGGGCCCTGGGAGTATCTGCCTAAGACTGGTAGGCCTGGGCACAGGAAGATGGCCTGTCGATTGCCGTATTTCTGGATGATGGGTGCCAGCAGGGACTGTGTTAGGAATCTCTTGCCCAGGACCTCATTGCCTGCAAGGGTTATTTGCCACCCCCTTGGACTGCCCTGGCTAGAAGGAGGCAACTCCCGCAGAAACTGTGATGGGTTGTCTCTTTCTTGGAATGGATCCTCTCCCCACCTCTGACTTAATATATTTGTTAGTGCTAGACTTCCTGACATTCCCCTTTATAAGTTCATTTGCATTTACGGAGTTACTTTTAAAAAGGTGGGGGAGGGAGCAATCCTGTATTTAAGAAGGAAGGAGTAGCCCTGGCTGGTATGGCTCAGTTGCATGCCTACTGTATACCACCAAAAGGGGTAGTGGTTTCAGGGCACATACCCAGATTGTGGGTTTAATTTCTGGTTGGGGTGTGTAAAGGAGGCAACCGATCGATGTTTCTCACATTGATGTTTCTCTCTCTAAAATCAATAAAAATATATTCCTGGTGAGGATTAAAAACAAACAACAACAAAAATCTTAAAAAACAACAACAAAACTAAGGAGTAGAGATTACAATTCTAAGCATTAATTCCTCAAGAAGTATCCTGTTGACCTCATTTGGATTTTTCCAAGTATTAGAGTGGCATTTAGTAAATTGAAATGGTAGAGGAATCAATAGATATGTGGATTTTAACTTTTTCAGTTAGTACCTAGTTAGGTTTATAATTCACAGGATTTATTTACCAGAAAAGTTTGAGTATTACATACAAAACCTAGATGCCAGCTAGAACTTCCTTATTCTTCATAGTTTCAGCCTCAAACTCATAATTGCAGAATATTGTCAAAATTCAGAGGTATTTATCCTTCCTCCATCACATCTAATTTTTATAAATTTCCTATAATTTACTTTATGCTTTTCTTACCTTCTGGGCTTCCTTCTAAAAATGGTGTTTTGGATCCACCCAGGTCAGCTTGGACAGGAAACTCCCGGTCTCACTTGTTTGCACATACGATCACCTTTTCCAAGCATTTCAGGAATTTAGTTAACTCTCAGAGATGTGGTGAGTCATGGGGCAAGGCCTTGCTGTGGAGCCTTGATTTTTCTCTCGTTCACTGATCCGTCTTCCCTCCATCTCTTTTTCTTTTCTTATCTCCGCTGTGCAGTAACTATTGCACCTTTACTGATTTGGAGCAGAACAGTTCTGCCACACAATTGGATCTTCTGGAATTTTTCTCATTATCCTGTTTCGCCTTCCCTTCATCTTCTTTCTATAAAAAGAATCCTAAGCACTTGTCATAGGTATAAAAAACATACAGTCCCTTTTCTAAGAGGTTCTTACGTCAGGTATTATAAATTATGTCAATGTAAGAAATATTCAAACCAGTAGAGAATTTTTGTGAGTTTGAGCTAAACTGATGACAATTGCCAGGAAGAAAATCTCAACAGATTGAGAAAATGCTCCAGAAAACGGCAGTTTTGCATCTTATTTTATATATTACAATTAGAAAATGTTAATGGGTTACATGAAATTCATTGGTGATTCGCCCAGTCCTGCCCCACCGGCCACCTTCTAATGAATTACTTTCAATGTGCACTAATCGGTGCACGGGGCCTCTAGTGTTGTGGGCAAAAGCAACAATAAACAGGCTTAATTAAGGTGAAAGTTGACCTTTGCCAGGGAAGATTCTAGCCTAGGACATTAAATACCCACCATAGATTGCTTTAAGTTAAGTTTTAATTTCAGACCATGCTAAGTTATTTTAGGTCTCTGAGTTTGTAAGTCCGCCATACAGGCCTTCCCTGAGCTTGTCAGGTTTAGTATGTGGCCCCTTTTCGTCCAGTTGCCTTGCTGTAGATGTTAACTGTATAAACTTCTTTTTTTTTCTTTATGCCTGTATAAACTTCTAAATGCTTTTCTAATGCAGAGGAAGTAAGATTTCATGTATTCAACAGGTATTTGAGCAACTACTCTCTGCAAGACACTGAGTTTAATGCTGGGATACCAAGAAATTTATGTCACTGTTTCTCAACCCGGGAACTCTAGAGATGGATGGAGGGAGTCAGGTGGAGTCAGATTCAAGTCATACCTCAGAGTTGTTATGGCTAGTGAAGGGCAAATTGGGCAGTTACATAAGGTACGCATAAGTGGCAGGAGAGATGTAGAAAGGTCTGGGGGAGTGTATAGTGCCAGAATGGAGTGTGTAAGTGTGGAACATTTTGGATTTGAGCTGGACTTTGAATAGGGAGGATTTGGATGTGTGGAGATGAAGAGATGGTTGGGAGAATATTCCCAGTTAAGGGACTGGTTAACAAAAAGAATTGGACTGGGAGAACATACAGTGCTCTTACTAAGCTGTTGCAGTTTGGATGACAGTTGGGGAATGAAAGGGATGAATAATTGAGAAAGTCCCTTGAGGCTAGAATCTTAGAAGGGACTTCCTCTCTGATCCTAGGCATGTGTTGACTGCTTAATTTTTAATGTATTTTTTATAGAAGTACATTTCTTGCCCAGCTGATGTGGCTTAGTGGTTGAGCATCTACCCATGAACCAGGAGGTCATGGTTTGATTCCTAGACAGGGCACATGCCCAGGTTGCGGGCTCCATCTCCAGTAGGGTGTGTGCAGGAGGCTGGTGATTGACGATTCTCTCTCATTGATGTTTCTACCTCTCTGTCCCTCTCCCTTCCTCTCTCTGGAATCAGTTTTTTAAAAATTTTATTTTTTTCCCCAGTCAAGTCCTTCCATTTGTACTTGGACCCAGTTGTGAGCTGGCTTAAGCAAAAATGGGGCATTTACAACAAAGGAATCAAGGAGTCTGTGGGAACAGAGGGGCCTTTTCCAAACAAGAGAGGTTTGGAATGAAGGACTGGAAGTCATCCGGTTCTGCCAACTTCTCTCTGCACCTCCATGCCATTATTTCTGCAGACCAGCTTCTCTGATTTTGTGCTCCATAGGGTAGGCTGAGGATGCCCATGTCGTTTCTTTCCTGGCATACTTTTATTAAGTACAGGCACTCAGGGAGGCTTGACTCTTTGGTCCCAATTCTGAACCTGAGGAATGGATGAATTGAGTGAGGGACCCATTCTGGCAACATTGGCTGTGGCCAGGGTACAAAGTCATGTGGTACATAGTTGTCTAGTAAAGCTTAGAATCTCTCCCATATTCTCTATCTCAACCTTACTATAATCAGCATACTAGAAAGAACATTGGGTTTGGAGTTGGACTGCCTGAAGTTTGAATCCTCCCTGCCACTTACTACCCTTGTAATCTTGGTCAAAAACATTCTTAATGAATCCTAAGCTCTCTTTCCTTATCTGTTAAGTTGGAGCTAGTATTACCTACTTCAAAAAATAGTACTTTAGAGGTAGATAGGTGCTGTGTATTTGGAGGGTAAAGACCTCTTTCTAAGTTTAACTTACAAGTCTGTGTCTTGTTAGCTTGGACACCTTTGGTAAGTCAGATCCGGAGCCCCAGTTTTTCATGCATAAATGCAGACAATAGCTGTCCACTTCATGTTTTTTTGTTTTGTTTTTTTGAGAATTAAAAGGCCATGTGAAACTGCCTTCGCGAGTGTAAATATATTATACATTATGTATGAATCAGAGGAAAATAAATACCATTGGGGAAAATATTTCTTTGTGGAATTGTTCTATTATAGTCTAGTGTAATTCTGTGGTAACTTGACAGATCTTGCTCAAAATAATCCTGTAGGTTTAGGCTATTAATTGCTTTATGATGCAATAGGCAGTGGTCTAGGCATTTTCAGCTTTCCCTTTTAATCTCAGCTTACAATTAAGGCTTCGACCTTGATTTGTAATTTAAAATTTATTTTCATAATTCAGAAAAAATGTTCTTTGTAGAAGATTTTAAAAAAATCTGAAACCTGTTGTTATCAGTGGAAGTGGAGTTCTTAGGGTGCTGTGAGAATAAGAATTTCCTGAGGCCCCCACGAGAGGATGGGGTTTCATGGAAAGCTTTATTGATGATATAAAATTAAAGGGGTTCTCCTAAAGTCCTATCTCTGTCCATTTTGCCATGGAAGAAGTCCCATCCTATCTTCAGCAGGGCCAGAATTAAGGCCACTGCTATAGTTTCTGCTCCAAGTTCAAGTCCAATTCAATTCAGCATCCTGTGTATGAAGTCCCCATGTCCCATGTCCCATGATCCATGGCCATGTGACTATTTAAGGCCACATGGCTATACGCCCATGTGCTTGCCTGTTCTCTCTCCATAGCCATGTGGCCTTAAGCAGCAAGAGAGAGCAAGAACAAGAGTGCGAACAAGAACAAGAGAGAGCACAAGAAAGATGTAACTCTTGGGGGTTTTTAACCAGGAACTTAGATTTTGTGCCCTTCTGATGGGTCCACTCTCTAGCCAATCCATTGTTTCTGAGACTAGACTGACAGGCAAGCACCTTCCCTACATCACCTTGACTTCACTGCACATGCATTCACCTCCCCTTTTGTTCAATCCCTTCTTCCAGTGGTTTGCAGGGAATGGACCAGTGGTTGGTTCCCTGAGGAGTGTGAAGCTGTAGCTTCCTGAGGAAGCTTCTGAGATGACCATCTATATATATATAAAAGCCTAAGCGACCATTATGATCGGAACAACTGGTCCACCAGTCACTATGATGCACACTGACCACCAGGGGGCAGATGCTCAATGCAGGAGCTGCCCCTGGTAGTCAGTGCGCTCCCACAGCCAACCTCCTGTGGCCCGTCCTGGCCAACCTCCTGCGGCCCCTTCCCCAGGGCCCCGATCAGGGCAGCAGCAGGCCAATTTCCTGAAGTCCCTCTCTCTGGCCGGCTAGACCCCTCTCTCCCCGCTGATGGCCCCGATCACCGGCTCATGCACAAATTCATGCACCGAGCCTTTAGTGCTTATAATGTTTGGCCCCCTCTTTGCTCTCTTTCTATTTTTAATATTAACTGGCTAATTAGGATGATAACACTGTCACCCTGAAATATAACTGTTTTCTCTTTTTAAATCACACAAGTTATTAATATTCATGAAGTAAATTAGTGATGACATAGAATAAAACAAATGAGCAAAAAAAAAAATAAATCCTGAAATTCCACCATATGGGGATATTCAATACCTTATAGTCCTTTTCCTATTCTTTTTGACAGCGTATGCTTTTCTTGCATACTTCCCAAGGAGTGTTTTGATGTTCAGGTTGTCATGAAAAGGTGACATCTCTAAAAAAATTGATTTATTGCTTTTACTTTATGTTGTTTTTTCCCCCCTTAAGTTATGATGTGAATGAAATACTAGTATTTGCCTTTCATAATCCTGTGAGAAAATAGCCTTTCCTCCTTAACTTGGAAGTCAAAGTTATATATTTTTTGGAGAGACCTGGAGAGTGAGCGATTTCTGTGGATAGTTTTAATTCTCAGGAATAATTTTCAGAAAAATCAGTGGCTAATCCTTAACCTTGGTTGGTTGGTTGTTTCTTCTTTGGGAGGGTAGAAAAAGAAGGTTTCTTCTTTCACTTTAGATAGGGAAACTAAAGAGGTGAACAATATGAGTTAGAGAATTATGTAATGAAATTAAATGAGTATATTTATTTTTAG
Organism: Myotis davidii; assembly: GCF_000327345.1. Classification (NCBI taxonomy): domain Eukaryota; kingdom Metazoa; phylum Chordata; class Mammalia; order Chiroptera; family Vespertilionidae; genus Myotis; species Myotis davidii. The sequence goes on along the minus strand of NW_006296226.1, from coordinate 3,766,222 downwards.
TAGTTTTTTTTGCTACATGAATGTAATAGTTGACATAATCTAATCTGGATTTTGTTGTTGTTTTGGAATTTAAGATTCTCAGTGGTTTAAAAAATATATATATTTTTTACTTCAGAAAGGAAGGGAGAGGGAGAGAGAGAAACATAAATGATGAGAGAGAATCATTGATCGGCTGCCTCCTGCATGCCCTCTCTAGGGGATCGAGGCCACAACCCCAGGCATGTGCTTGACTGAGAATAGAACTGTGACCTCCTGGTTCATGGGTCGATGTTCAACCACTGGGCCAAACTGGCCGGGCAGGAATCTTTTTTTTGGTACAAGTTTCAAAATAAATGTTTTTACTTGAGTTGGGTGATAGTTACATAGTACATAGATGTTTATAATAATTCATTAAACTATATGTTTTGTACATTTTTCTAAATGTTTAATTTCACAATGAAAAGGATTAAAAAAACCCACAAAAGAATAGGTCTCCTATATCCCTCTATGTGCCTCCCCTGAATAAAAAATTCCAGCTGGATTAAGGACTTGAATGCAGAAAGCAAAATCCTAAGAAAACATAGATAAATATGTGTCAGAGTCTCCAAGACCACCCCAAGGCTCAGTGATTTGCTAGAAGGATTCACGGGACTCAGCATATAGTTGTACTCATGGCTAAGATTTATCATAGGGAAAGGACACAAAGCAAAATCAGCAAAGGAAAAGGTACATGGGGGTGAAGTCCAGAGGAAACCAGGTGCAAGCTTTTTCAGAGTCCTCTCCTAGTGGAGTCACACAGGCCACACATTAATTCCTCCAGCAGTGAGTCATGACAACACATTTGAAACATAGTCTTCAGATACTCAGTAGAGACTCAGTGCTGAGGGGTTTTATTCGGTGCTCGTCACATTGGCACTTTCTGCCTAACACATACCAAAAGTCCAGTTTCCCAAAAGGAAAGCAGGTGTTCAGCATAAACCATATTGTTTATATAAATAGTTTAGACACAGTGAGTCACTCTTATCAGTTCTGGAAATGGTGGGAACTGTCCTGAAATCCAAGTTTCCAGATGCCAGCTGAGGGCCAGCCTTGGCAAGTGAAGACTTCATAGCAGTCTCATGCTTGCTATGTTAATTCCTTTCTGCAGAATATAACATTTTTTTATAATCCTGGAGTGAAAGGGCATTAAAATTTTTTGAAATATGTTTTTATTGATTTTTAGGGGGGGGGGTGATAGGGAGATAGAAACATTGATAAGAAAGAAACACAAGGATCAGCTGCCTCCTGCATGTCCCACACTGGGAATGAAGCCCGAAACCTGGGCATGTGCCCTCAATGGGAATCAAACTGGTGACCTCCTGGTTCACGGGTTGACACTCAGTCACTGAGCCACACCGTCCAGGCGAAAAGGCATTTTTAAGCATGACTAGAAACTCAAACCATAAAAGGAAGGAATGATAAATTTATATTTTAAGAACTTAGAAATGAAAAGAAAGAGCTATGGAGTCAAAAGGCATTGTAGGAGGAAATAATTTGTAACGTATGGGATAAAAGGGGGAGATTTTCCAATATACAGTGTAGGGGAGCTGGGAGGCCTGACCAATGTAGTCAGCTCTCTGCTGGGGGCGCTGAGGCCAGCCAGACATGGCAGGAAGAAGAAAAAAAATGTCTCAAAAGCAGATGAAGGAAGCTTTTGTCAGTAACCACAATGGAACCAGCGTGCTGGAAATTACCCTGGGCTTGTGCTTGCCTGTGCTCTGCATCCTGTGCAGAGGGCTCCTGCTCTTTCTCTCACAGCGCTTGTGGTCTTTGCTTACCTAGAGAACTGGTTTCTTCAGTGACTTTGTCTGCCTAATGGTTTCCCAGTGACCACTTTGACCATTTGTCTTCATTTATCTTCCTTGAGCACCTTGCTGTAATTATCTCTGGGGTAGGGCTATTCTATCAAATATACTGCTGGAGAACTTGCTATGCCAGAATGCCTGTCCAGAAAATCCTTAAAAAATTCTTAAAAATTAGTCTAGAATCAGAATACATTTCAGCCACCTCTTATTTCTGTGTAACTAACAGTGCATTTACTGCTGTTGCCATTTTGGTTGTGGACTTTCCACTTTTTCCCAGAAGATTTGTCAAAACTGACCTCTCTGGGAAGGAACAATGGATTTTAGAGTAGGAGGCTTTGTTTTCGGGACTACAATGGATTTTTCAGAGATTAGGAGAAAATGTATGGAAGGATCCAGATTTTCTTTATTTACAAAGTGATTGTACTCTAGTCACTAGTCTTCCTAGGAATAGGACTATTAATCATTATAAAATCTACTAGAGGCCTGGTGTATGATATTAGTGCACTTGAGGAGGGGGAGGTCCCTCAGCCTGGCTTGTGCCCTCTCACAGTCCGGCACCCCTTGTTCCTTATCGCCAGGTTTGCCAGGTTCGCTGCTCCTTAGCAATGCTGTGGAGGTGGGAGAGGCTCCAACCCAGGTACATGCCCTTGACCGGAATCGAACCCGGGACCTTTCAGTCCGCAGGCCGACGCTCTATCCACTGAGCCAAACCGGTTTCGGCAACATCACTGCTTTTGATTCTGCCCCCCCAAAAATAAATCCTGGATTGTGGCCATCAACATTACTGTATTATATCAGCTAGCCCTTGAGCGTACCCCATTGAGAAGGTTAAACCCCCTGGTGGTCAGTGTGCATGACCGGTCGTTCTGGTTGTTCAGCCATAACGGTCACTTAGGCTTTTATTCTATAGAAGAAGATAGGCTACCAGGAAGATTTAACTGAGTATGAAGTTCACTGGAACTTCTTCTTTACCTTATTAGTTGTGAAATTGACTGTTGAAAATATTACATATGTCCCCCTTTTTTTCCCAGTGACCTAACCTGCCTCCACCTCCCACCCCAGGCCTTCACCACCTTATTGTCTGTGTCCATGGGTTATGCATATATGCATACAAGTTCAGAAGGTTAATTTTGTATGACACTGATGGCAGTGGCACAAGGGTTGGTTTATTAAATGCCAACCGAGAGTGAATAATGTCTACCTTGGGATGTGACAGTACACATGGCTGGTGTACAAACAGGGTCATGTGTGCTAAAAAAAGATCACATGTCAAAGACTGGATAAAAGTAGCATATTGTATTCTACTAACCGCTGTTGACCTTTTTGTATCTCTAAAAAATTCAGGTATACATATAAAAGTAGCATCTTGAAGAATGGCTTTTTGTATTTGGATAGTTGCTTCTAGCCTGGTCCTTCTTAGTAGTTTATTACTGGGTGATACAATTTTGAGTTTTGTCAAATTTTAATTCAAGGGGCTCTAGTACTGTGTGATTAGAAACATATCTAGTCTTTTGCTACAAATAAAAAGTTTTTAGAATCTCGAGTCTCTGAAGCTGAAAGAAAGAAACCCAGTCTTCGTTTAATCACAATTATAAACAGAAACCAGTTGATTTTTTTTTTTGCTATCAAATATAACAACTGGCCTAATTAACCTGTTGGTACGTACATTGCACGGCAGTACCTCTGGGCCTTATTTGTGCTCAATCTCTGTGTGTTTACCAACTGTTTAATTACATATATGTGCTACATTTGCAAGACAAGACTAAAATGTTGGTGATTAGTAGGGGTTGGATGTGTGTATTTGAACTATTAATGAGGAAGAATAAACATTAAATGTGAAGAAAATGGGCTTTTGGCAATCCAGTGTTAATTCTATTTTATTATGAAATTAAGAGTTTCAACTTTTCTATAACTGTAGTGGGGCTTCATATTTTAATATATCTCTGCACTTTGTAAAACAAAGCAATGGAAAAGAAACACAGCCTTGTGACTTGTTAGAATATTAAATTTCAGTATTTTAAAGAAACGTGTTTATAGTTGTGACACTGGAAGATTGGAGGGTGGGGAAGAGGGTTTTCACTTAGTATTTTATATCACCTTATACCATTCTCTTTTTTATTGTATATGTTTTATAATATTACATTAAAAAATAATGTGAGTTGTGGGGAAAAAATGTTATTACCCAATATACTTGGTATCTGATTGTGCCTGGTATCTGATTAAAGTTCTGCCTTGCTCTGCTAGGTAGGACTAGAATATTTCTTTAAAAAATTTTCAAAATTTTGATTAGGCCAGTTGTTATACTGTATTTGATAGCAAAAAAATTCTTTCTATATCAAAATTCTTTAGGAAAATGGAATAACTTTGTATGTAGGAGATAATTTTGTTATTCCTGGCTTTGTTTTCCTTTCTTCTAGATGTTAAATGACTGGGACAGTTGTAAGAGTATAACTAGCTAGTAGCCCTGATTTTCAGTGTCATCCCATAGCTGTGTCAAAATCATCTACATATAAGGCTAGCTATGTTAAAGTTCTGACTGAAGGATCTGTAGTACAATAAAGGATTAAGCCATAAGAACAATTACTCTTGGTTGTCTTTGACTTGCTAAATTCTCTCTTTTTTTTTACTTTTTATATTATAGATCAGCTTGAACGGGTCTTTTTACGACTTGGCCATGCTGAAACAGATGAACAGTTACAGAATATTATATCTAAATTCCTTCCTCCTGTTTTGCTTAAGCTGTCTAGCACCCAAGAAGGAGTACGCAAAAAGGTAAGCATGTTGGGGCAGTTGGGGGAATTAAATGGTGAATAAATAGATATATATTATGAAGTATATTTTCCTTTCCCATTATTGAAATCTAAGTTCATGATTCTAATTATGGTCTTTCAAAATGGAGACCACCTTACATGATTTAAAAATAGCTTTTGTATGCTTAGCACAGCTGCATTTAGCACCAACTATATACAGTTGGCATCAGTGCCAGATGATGTAATTGAGATAATTATTCTGAAATGTATGGAGGCTTGATCTAAAATTCATGCCTTTGGGTTTTTTTTGTTTTTTGTTTTTTAATCCTTACCCGAGGATATTTTTTCCAATGATTTTTTAGAGAGAGTGGAGGAGAGAGGGAAAGACAGAGAGAAATATTGATGTGAGAGACACACATCGATTGGTTGCCTCCTGCGTGAGCTCCACCCAGGACCCAGCTGGAAGGAGCCTGCAACTGAGGTATGAGGTATATGCCCTTCACCAGAATCAAACCTGGGACCCTTCCGTCTGCAGGCCAATGCTCTATCCACTAAGCCAAACTGGCTAGGGCTCATGCCTTTGATTCCAGTATGAAAGTTGATGGTCGCGGGGCAAAAATATTCTTTAATCATTGGCTGAGTGTGAATATTATCTTAATTAAAAATTAGCAAAATAAAATTTTTTGAAAGCACGATGTTGTATAGCTCATTTTAAGATTCTGTAAAGTTCTGTTACCAAAAGTTGGATAACTGTCACATAAAGATTTTCTTTTTTTTTACATCTTTGCCTGAGGATATGTTTATTTGTTTTGAGAGAGAGAGAAAACATCAACGTGTACATGCCTTGACCAGGAATTGACTCTTCAACTTTTTGGTGTAGGACATTTCAATCAACTGAGCCACCTGGCCAGGGCCAGAATTTTCTTTTTTAACCTAAATGTTTTCATGGAATATTTGCCCCCTTCATTTTTAAATATTTCATTCGTCTTCTGGTTGTACTAGACCTTCGAGCCTTTGATCTGGTTTCATCTCTTGGGCTACTCTGATTGATTGGCAATGGCAATTGGCAATGTCTGCCCTGAGAGGGAATCTGAGCTCTGTCCTGACTTGGGTTCATTGGAGAAAGAGTATCTTTAAGAATGTCTGTTATGTTTGGAGGAAGGAGTAGGGCATTCTTGTTATATATTTGACATGCCTGTTGTTAATAGGGTCTTGCTGAGATAAATATGTATTTGATAATGTCACTATTCTATTTAAAACTCTTCTATGGCATTCTATTACACTCAGGAGAGCAAAGTATAAAAAGACCGACATGAATTGGTTTGTGCTTACTTATTTAGCCTCATTAGTTTTGTCATTCATTTGGCAGATATTTACTGAATGCCTTCTGTATGGCAGGTGGTAAGGATATGTTAGTGAATGAAAGAAACATCTAGTTGGGGATACCGGTATTAAATAATCAGGCATAGAGTCTCTAGTTGTAAACTGTAGTAAATGTTAAGATGGAATAGGATTCTATGCAAGAATATATTTGGGGCATAAGGTACACCTCTGTAGGTGTGTGTGTGGGCAGTAGCCAGGCAGAGAGATGAGGGAGACCAGTAAAGACAGAGATGGCCTGTGCAGAGGCTCTGAGCTAAAGCAGAGTGTGAAGCCTTCAGGGAGCTGAGGAAGGCCACACCGATGCACACAGTGCACAAGAAGGCAGGCGCCAGGGAAAGGAAACAGGGATGCCAGTGGGCAGCGATTGGAAAGGTCATGGATAAATAGTTTTAATATGTGAAATTTTGAAATCAGTGAAACTAACAATTAATTTGTATTGCCTCTCAATTATGTAATTTTGGGGTTTTTATCAATTGCATAATGCATATTAGATTTAACCAGGATATCCTGTAAGGTAGCTGGGAATTTGTGGATAAATTGAGTGAAAGAGAAATTGAAGTGTTTTTTTGTTTGTTTGTTTTGTTTTTAAATATATTTTATTGATTTTTCACAGGGAGGAAGGGAGAGAGATAGAGAGTTGGAAACATCGACGAGAGAGAAACATCGATCAGCTGCCTCCTGCACTCCCACCACTGGGGATGTGTCCGTAACCCAGGTACATGCCCTTAGTCGGAATCGAACCTGGGACCTTTCAGTCCGCAGGCTGATGCTCTATCCACTGAGCCAAACTGGTCAAGGCAAAAGAGAAATTGAAGTTTTAGATTTCTACTGACATATCATTAGAGTATATTTTCTATTTTAAGAAAAATGAAGTTTGTTATGTAGAATTCTACTTTACACCTAACTTTGTATATTCAGACTCATTGGGATAGCTAAAAATTAAAGACTGACTGTAGCAAGTGTTGACAAGAATGTGAGCAACTGGAAATCTTAGACTGTTGGTAGGAGTGTAAATTAATATTATTATCACTTTGGAAAATTGTTTGGAGCGTTCTAAAGTTTATCATATGCGTATTCCATGACTAAGCATTTTCAAGCCTGAATTAATATACAACGTGTGTGTACGTAGGTGTACCAAAAGGCATATGTAACAATGTTCATAGCAGCATTATTCATGATAGCCCAAACTGGAAAATAACCTAATGTCAATCAATAGGAAAATAGATAAATTGTGCTATTTTTCCACTAGAGCAATATAAGTGAACTAATGATATGAGCAACATCATGGTGAATCTCAAATACAGTGTAGAATGAAAAATGTTCAGACACATGAGTTCATTTTGTATGTTTCATTTATATATAGTAAATTAAGAAATGGTGGTAGAATGGTGTTGTGGTTCTGGTAGTTACATAGGTGTGTTTATTTTGTGAAAATTTATTGAGCCTTATATTGACAGTTGTGTACTTTAGCTATATGTTATACTTCAATTAAAAACTTGGCCCCTGGCCCTGGTTGGGTGGCTCAGTTGGTGGAAGCATTGTCCCGTACACCAAGTGTTGCAGGTTCAATTCCTAGTTAGGGCACATACCTATGCTGAGGGTTTGATCACTGGTCGGGGAGTGTGTGGAAGGCAACTGATTGACATTTCTCTCCCTCCTTTCCTCTCTCTAAAAAAAAAAAAAAAAAAAAGAAAAATCAATAAAAATAAGTTGGCCCTGGCAGGGTAGTTCAGTGGGTGGTTAGAGCTTCATCCCGATATGCCGAAGTTGTGGGTTCGATCCCCCAGTCAGGGCATTTACAGAAATCAACCAATGAATGCATAAATCAATGTAACAACAAATCGATGTCTCTCCCTCCCTCCTTCCCTCCTCCTCTTCCTCTTCCCCCTCCCCTCCCTCCTTCCCGCCATCCTTCCCCTCTCCCCCCTTCCTCCAAAATAAAAACAAGTTCGTTAATAAATAAATAAAAATTAATGTGTAGTGAGGAGAACTGATATGGCCAAAATAATATATACCTGAGGTTTGTAATTCTATAGACTTACGGCAGAAGTTAATTGTTATCAATTTAGCCCAAACTGATTCAGCTGATTTCTTGATTTTTTAAAATCTATTTATTGATTTTTTTACAGAGAGGAAGTGAGAGGGCTAGAGAGTTAGAAACATCGATGAGAGAGAAACATCAATCAGCTGCCTCCTGCACATCCCCCACGGGGGTTGTGCCTGCTACCAAGGCACATGCCCTTGGCTGGAATTGAACCCCGGCCCATTCAGTCCGCAGGCCGACGCTCTATCCACTGAGCCAAACCGGTCAGGGCTGATTTCTTGATTTTTTTTATGGGTTTATAGAGAACTCTAGACTGTAGACAACCAAATTATAAAATTAATATTTAAGGAGATAAAATTGGTTGAAGAAAAATAAGTAGTTAATTCATTTAAAACAAAAAGTCCTGCCCTATCCGGTTTGGCTCAGTGGATAGAGCGTCGGCTTGCAAACTGAAAGGTCCCAGGTTCGATTCCAGTCAAGGGCACATGCCCGGGTTGTGGGCTCGATGCCTGGGTTGTAGGTTTGATTCCCTGTGGGGGACTTGCAGGAGGCAGCCAATCCATGATTCTCCCTCATCATGGATGTTTCTCTCTCTCTCTCCCTCTTCCTTCCTCTCTGAAATCAATAAAAATATATTTTTAAAAAAGTCCTTAAAAATAAAGCATGTAACTGTGCACACAATTGTTTATCACTATCAACAATAATTTTCCAAACATCTTTCTAGGAATCAACTTAGGTTCATTAGGTTGTCAGAAGAGGGCTATTTCCTTTGTATCCTCATGATTCTTTCCCCTGTCACCAGCTGTATCCATAGATACGGACCAGGTAAGAAGTTTGGAGGGAGTGTGCATGGTAATCACACTTCTAGGTTTCTTTAGGGTATCAGCAGTCCTGAGGATGTCTCATCCTGACAGGCTCCTTCGTTTAGATGAATTGAACTCAATTATCAGCATTTGAAGAAGTTAAATATATGGACCTTGGAGTCAAATCTTGACTATGTCACTTGCTGGTTCATATCCTTAAATAAGTTACTTCTTTCCTGAGCCTCTGTTTCCTCACCTGTAAAATGGGAATGACAGTATCACATCTCTGGTTATTGCAAGAATCAGATGAGATAAGGAATGCAAAATGCTTTGCACAAGTTTTTCTGTGCTCCTCTCTTAGCAAGATAGTCTCACTTTTATGGTAAGGGTGGGGCCATTTGACATGAGCCTCTGTTATCTTTTTTTCTATCTTTGGAAATTGACGAACTCTTTTTCTCCTGTCTTTCCCAGTAAGGGAGAGGAAGCTGGTCATTACTTAAAACTCTTCAGTAGAATCAGATGATCTTCAGCAAAAAGTAAAAATTCCTCAGTATTTTACCCAATACCTTATATAATTTGGGTCCTTATCTTACCACTCTGTGTTGCAGTCAGATGCAGCGTGTAATGTCATTTTCAACCTGTGTGCCTCCTAATAACTGATTCTGTGCTTGGAAATTTATCTGATCTTTAGGAGTGGTGTTCTTGTCCTTTTTCTCTGAGGTGCTTGATCTGGCAGGTACTTTCTCTTCTGGAAACCCAATGTGTATTTCTCATGTACATTTCTCTTTTTTTGTAGTATTTGTGGTGAGTCTTAGTCAGCTTGGGTAACAATACCATAGGCTAGGTGACTTACACAACAAACATTTGTTCCTCACAATTCTGGAGGATAGAAGTCTGAGATCAGGATGCCAGCATGGTCAGTTTCTTCATGCATGAACTCTCCATGATTTATAGAAGGTGGCCTTCTTGCTGTATCCTCATGTGGCAAAGAGAGAGAGGACTCTAATTTCTTTATCCATTTATTACGATATCAACCCCATCATGGAGGCTCAAGCCCATGATTCCATCCAAACCTAATTACCTCCCCAGATCCTCACACTGGGGTTTAGGCTTCAACATGTGAATTTTGGGGAGACAGACATTCGGTCCATGGCATTGTGTCTCACTCATTTGTTCACAGGTGTTCTGGGGGACTGTGCCTCAGTAGAGGCCCATCTCAACTTTGATTAACCAAAACATAGTGTAAAAATAAATTCATTAGTAAAATTCTGGTGCATGGAGCCCTGGCTTGTGTGGCTCAGTTGGTTGGAGCATCATTCTGTACACTCAAAGATTGTGGGTTTGGTTCTTGGTCAGAGCACATACTCAGGTTTCAGGTTTGCTCCCCAGTCAGGGCAGATGTGGGAGGTGGCCAATCGAGGTTTCTCTCTCACATAGATGTTTTTCTCTCTCTCTCCCTCATACTCTCTCTCTCTCTCTGTGTGTGTGTTTCTCATTCTCTCTTGCTCTCTCACTCTCTGTTTCTATCCCCCTTCCTCTCTCTAAAATCAATAAAAAGGAAAAAAAAATAAAGCTAATGAAACTATTGTAAAAAATTCTGATGCATGGATTCTTGGGGGGATATTTTATACTCCCTTTCTGGGATGTAAAATTTAATTTTAAAGACAACAAAGTAGCCACTATTTATCAAATACGTACTATCTGAGAAATTAATTTGTTTTGTATTTCTCAGATAAGTCTGAGAAATGAATTATGATCAGTAATTTCAATTTATATCTCTCTGTATTTTAGGTAATGGAACTATTGGTCCATTTGAATAAGCGTATAAAAAGCCGCCCCAAAATACAACTCCCCATAGAGACACTGTTGGTTCAATACCAGGACCCTGCTGCAGTTTCCTTTGTCACAGTGAGTGTTATCTTGGAATATTTTCTGAGTTACTGTAATTTTCTTTCATAACATTTATTAGATATCATCAATATATTGGCAACTTAGAATTTTACTGTAGACTATTTCTAAATGAAGCATGGGATGTTTCCTTTAGATGACACGGTCTTACCACTGAGTATTGATCTAGAGGAACCGTTACCAGGATCATGCATGGGCTTTTACATTGGGCAAAGGAATGTTGGTGAAATGACTTGTCAGATATTTTGATCTATAAAATAATGATTTGATTCACAGTAAAAGATTATATGAGGCCAATCTGAATAGCGAGAAGGGTTATGTAGCATAGGCATGAATAAAAGATAATAGAAGAAGAAAAAAGGGTAAAATGGTAAGAAGAGATACAAAAGCTGAGTTTTAAAAACATCTATGTTTCTGATATCTACACTAATAAAAGAGAAACATGGTAATTGGCGTATGACCGCTACCCTTTTCATTGGCTAATCAGTGAAATACGCAAATTAACTGTCAGCCAAGATGGCGGCCAGCAGCCAGGCAGCTTGAAAGTAACATGAGGCTTGCTTGCCTCAGTGACGGAGGAAACCACCGTTCCCCACCTGCAGCTGCAGGCCTCTGAGCCTGCAGTTTAAGAAACATTGTAACGAATACCACCAGACTTCAGCCAGCAGAATCACAACATTGTATGCAAAGGCCAGAAACCTACTTTCAGCAGTGGAGGCCTAAGAGCTGGAGCCAAGCCTCAAGCTAAAGCTGGCCCAGAATAAAATTTTTTTTAAAAAAATTTTTATTT
>NW_006296226.1:3699080-3754029 GCF_000327345.1 Myotis davidii | reverse complement strand
TGTTTTTTCCTTTTCCTTTTTTGGTTTGTTTGATAATCTCTATTCCTAATATACAAGTCCAAAATGCCTGCTTAATTTGATAAACAAAGCAGGGCTTTGGGCATTCTTTTAGTGAGATACTAAAATGCAAAGTAAGATATTAAAAAGTAAAAGAAAACAACAATTTAAATGTTTTGTCAGGACAATTACTTATCCCAAACCAAGTGCAGTAGTAACACCCTTTTCTCCAATAGATACTAAGGTGGCTGTGGGGTCAATGAGTTGACCAGGAGGTCAAGACTTGGTGATAATGATAAGCCAAGCTCTCCAAGGAGGATACAAGAAAGAGGCATAAATATGAGGGAGGACTAATAATAGAAATGGTAAGATGCTCAAATTATGTTCATTTCCATGTTTTTTCAGCCTCTCATCAACACCTTGCTGTTATTAAGTAATTCTGTATTCATCTTTAGGAATAACATTCCACCGTAAATAGAAAAGTAGTAATGAATTTTGTTGTAATTCCACCACAATATTTTCTCTCCTCCAGTAAGTGCTCTCAATGTTCATTTGTACAAATTACTCTAACTTGTATTATTTTGTGGAACATTAGGAATGGATGACTCCAAATCAGAAACAAGTGCATGGAGCACTGCAGAATCATTAATTTTCTAAACATCAGGACAATATGCTAATTACATTATACCTTCTCATGAATGCAATTATTGGTCACTATTTTTAGTTTGTACTTGTAGAAATTTTAAAAGTACACTTGACTAAGAATGTTATGAACCCTCTGGTAATTACCTTTTGAAACAAGAAAGTGGCGAGACAAGTTAGAAATGAGAAACCAATTTCAAAGCTGCACTAAGAAAATGTCTATGTCATGTTTAAAACTGTAGTTAAAATCTGAAATTCTCAATATTTTTCTCTTCATTGGATGAAGAACTTTAGTAAATAAATCAATCTGTTAATTTCTGCTGGCATATTAAGAAACATTCTTATTTAATGAAATTTATACTTTATGTGGGTGTGCTCAAGTTTGCTTTGAGATGAAATTATTCTAATTGTTGTTTGAGCTTGGGGCCTCTAGTATATATATATAAAAGCCTAAGTAACCGTTAAAACCGAACGACCAGAACAACCTATTGACCCAACCGAGGGCTGCCGGGCTGCCAGAGGGATGTCTGGGGAGTGATCCTAAGCCAGCAGGTGGTCATCCCCTGAGGCGCCCCAGACTGCGAGAGGGCACAGGCCGGGCTGAGGGACCCCCCCGCCCCCCCGAGTATACAAATTTTTGTGCACTGGGCCTCTAGTATATATATATAAAAGCCTAAGTAACCGTTAAAACCGAACGACCAGAACAACCTATTGACCCAAGAGCACTGACCACCAGGGGGCAGATGCTCAATGCAGAAGTTGCCCCCTGGTGGTCAGTGTGCTCCCACAGCGGGAGTGCTGTTTAGCCAGAAGCCAGGCTCACCGATGGAGAGTGTACCTGTGGCATTGGGAACCTCTCCCACGTCTGTGGCAGTGCTACCGAGCAGCAGCAGCAGTGGCAGCAGGTACAGCAGGGCTGGGATGAGCTGCAGCGGAGCTGCGTCTGGCCCCCGCTGGGGCTCCTTCCCGGCCGCCTGCCACTATGTCACTGCTGCATCTCTCGGGGGGATGTCAAACTGCCGGTTTTGGCCCAAAACCGGAAGTACGACATTCCCCTGAGGGGTCCTGGTTTGTGAGAGGGCGCAGGCCAGGCTGAGGGACCCCACCTGTGCATGAATCTGTGCACTGGGCCTCTAGTATAATATATTCAGAAAGGTATCCTTTTAAAATGATTAAACTGAGGTTGGTAAGAAATACTCCTCTTGAATTGTTGTCTTCATGAAAATTAAATGTAAAACAATATTGTGTGATGAAAGGTGATGTTTTTTCATAGGCCCTTGTAGTTTCTAGCATTGAGGCAGAATCTAACATCTGGATTTCAGATCTTTAGAGCCACCTACTGGTCTAGACCTCTTGTCTGTGCCTGCTCTGGACATACAGCTCCATTACAGATGTTCCTGTTTTTAAGCACAAAGGAACATTTGAGCCAATAAAATTGCCAAATAGGAATGGCTTTAAGGGAAAGGGATAACCTCATTGAAGGGATTAAGAACTAGAAGTTGGCAGTTATAAAATAGTCACAGGAATATAGTCAATAATATTGTAATTACTGTGTATGTTGCCAAGTGGGTACTTTAAATATTAGGGGGACCACTTTGTAAAGTATATGATTATCTAGCCACTATGCTACACCTGAAACTAATACAAAAATCTTGAATGTAAACTAAAATTGAAAAAAAAGGGATAACCTTAAGAAGTCAGTTTTAAAGTGAAGAATCCTTCAAAAAAGCAGATCTTTCTTTATATTATGTGTAAATCCAGATATGCATTTATGGGTTTGCTTAAAATGAGGCATTTACACGGATTATAGTGATGCAAGCATACTGACAGCACTCAGCTTTCCTTGGTTCATCACCATTGGTTAGTTGTGAATGAGGAACTAGAGTACTGCAATATACTAAAGTTGGTTTAGTAATAGAGCAGTTGAGCAAGGGCAGCCTAGTTTAACACGTGGCCTCTTCTTAGCTTGAAGGGATTAATGCAACAAACTGGGAGATCTGATGCTAATGTGTAGTATGTAGGTTTAGATAGGTCAAATGTTACTTTATTCTTTTCAGTGAAAGTAATTGCTTATATGAGTACTTCCCTCCCCCCTCCCCCAGCTTTATTGAGGCATACTTAACAAATAAAATTGTATATATTTATAATATACAAGGTGATAATTTGATATATATATTCATTGGTTAGGTGTTGCTCTCTCACATGAGGCCCATCTTAAAGCAAGCATTTTGAATATGTGGGGCTGCCATCATCCTGAAATACAATAGTTGGTTAAGCTGAAATAAACATGTGATAACATATGGAAGGAGGATGCAATTTCTTTGTTATAACTCCCTAAGTTAGCAATAAGTTTATGTTGAAATCCTAGGTTATTTCCTTTGCACTCACTTGCTTTTCTCACGTTGCTTTAGAATTTTACTATAATTTATGTTAAGATGGGCTATCCTCGCCTACCAGTGGAAAAACAATGTGAACTGGCCCCTACGCTTCTTACTGCAATGGAAGGGAAGCCTCAGCCACAGCAGGATAGGTATGCTTTCCTCAATTACGTTACCTCAACTCACCATTATTGTTCTGTTGATACTATTATAAAACTTCTTAATGTGAGCATATTGAAAAATGTGCAGAGCAAACAACATTTTTCCCAATCTAAATACATTTTTTTGGTCAGTGATTTTGAAGCAACTAATTTTCTGTGACTGAAAAAATTAGTTATAAAATACTTTTCATCAAAACATACCTATCTTGGAGGATATAAAGTTTCGTGAGCAGTTTTCTTAAGGGACAGATCACTTGTTTGTATTAATATAGGAACTGGAGATGTGAAAACGTTTAGACAACATCCTTCATTTCTAGGCTTAGCCCAGAGTTCCGTATTGTAGTCGTGTAGTGGTGAGACTCATCATGAAATTGTGGAGGGAAGAGGGAGTTAAAATAATGTTTTCAGCTCATTTTTCATGTGTTTTAAGAATAGCAATAGGTGTTGTGAAAGAAGGAATTATTGAAGTTGTGTTACTTAAATTCACACTGGAAATTTTATTATATTTCAAATATTGACATGATGGATTTTTAATTTCTTTAGCTTTAGAATAACTTTATTTTAATTAACTGTGGAAAGGAAAAAAAATTACCAAAAGGACATGTTATAAGTTAAACTTTACCTAAGGTTTAATATAAAATCTCTTGTGCTGACAGATATTAGCACTGAGCCCATATTGTGTACATTTTTTTCAGAGACCACGTGCTTCTGGTGATGAGCCAGATGGGCTAAATGCCAGTTAACACTCAATATACTGAACTTTCAGTAAGAAGGAAATATAGGCCAGTCCCTAGATTAGGACTTTGTACACTAGTGGTATTGAAATGAGTGACCCTTGCTACAATTGCCACTTTTTGTTATGGGATATTTGTTTTGTCTATTATTTCATGTATAAAAACCATGTTTTTTAAGTAGTTGCATTAAATGTGATTGTTTTTTCAGCTTAATGCATCTTTTAATACCAACCCTTTTTCACATGAAATACCCTGTTGAATCATCAAAATCAGCTTCTCCGTTTAATCTTGCTGAGAAACCAAAGACTGTGCAGCTGCTTTTGGACTTCATGCTAGATGTCCTTCTGATGCCTTATGGGTAAGTTAAAGAAATGAAAACAAAACACAGCAACCTTGCTCATGACTGCTTTTACCTGTGTGGAGGTAACTATTCGCCTTCACTTGAAAATGGATAAATGTCAGTGTTTTGCTGTAGCCCTGACCTCTCTGAATTCCAGCCCCACTGCTTATTGACCTTAGAGGTGTGTAATTGCTGTTGTGATTTCAGATTCAGCCTGTTCAAGCTGAAATCAGTCTTTCCCCATAAAATAGTTCCTCTTCTTTACTGCCTGTGATGACTGTGATACGCTGTGATGGTTCTCTTAGCCATGTAGGCATACAATTATGAATTGCCTCCAGCTTTTCTCTTCCTGGTTGCTACAATGTCAGTACCTCCTGCCTCTCCTTGATGTACGCTGGGACCATTCCCCCTAGCAGCCATCTAGTATTGGCTCTTTCCAACTCCTGTCATCACTTTCTCACCAGCTACTCTTCAAAACTTTCTACACTGCCATAGTTTCCTGATGTTTAAAACACACCCTAAATTCCTTGGGCTGTGTTTTCCAGTCATACATGCACTCATGTATTCATACACTCTTTTCTCTTTTTAATTCTCACCTGAGGACATGTTTTTATTTATTTGAGAGAGAGAGAGAGAGAGAGAGAGAGAGAGAGAGCAAGAAACATCGATGTGAGAGAGAAACATTGATTGCCTCCCTTACACGCCTGACCAGGGATTGAACTCCCATCCTTTTGGTGTACGGGGTGACACTGTAATCAACTAAGCCACCCAGCCAAGGCTTCATGCACTCTTATGTGTCCAGGTCTTTCTGTGATTTAAGAGAATACGGTTCTTTGGTTAGAATGCTTCCCCATGAACAAAGGAAGAAAAGAAGAAGGAAATGCTGAAAAAACAACAGCCAAAAATCTACTTTGAAAAAGCATCTCAAAGTAGCTGAGATGTCAACTATGTTTATCAGTAATCAACCATCTATACGCATTGCCATTTTGTGTTCTTATTGCACAGTTGACATGTCCATTTTCTCTAATAGATTGGGAGCTCCTCAAAGTCAAGAGCTGGTCCCTGGCCTGGTCTGGTCCCTGGCTTAGTGCCCTAATTATGATCTGCTTCAGCTTATTTTCTAGGTTGTCCTGCTGCCAGATAATTTTCTCAAATACTGGTTTCATTATGTTTCTTTCCTGATTAAAACTACAATATACACTCTAAGCTTGACATGTGGGTCTAGATATAAGAGTGCATGCTGTATGGCTTCTTTCCTCTCCAGTTTGCTCTTCTCCTACCCCTTTGGTTTAGTGGCTTTATTTTCTGGACCTTCAGACACTTCTACTAACCTCTACCTGTCACTTCCATTACCTCTGTCATATCATTTCCTTTGTCATCTGACAACATGTCAGATTGTGACATGTGTTGTCTTATTGTCTCAACTTGCTACAGACGGCAGAGACTCAATCTTACCCCTCCTGGTATTCCTCTCTCTTGTATTTAGGATGATGTTTTATACAACGTTAGCTGTTCAGTAATTATTGATTGATTTACTTGCTGCTACCACTCTTGCTATAATTTAGAAATAAATGAAAATTTCCTTTTATATTTGTTATATCAGGAGGCAGTCAGATTTGGCAGGTGATGATGGCTTTGGTAAATAAACTGTGAAATCTAAATTTAACTTAGTTACATAATGTACCAAGCCAGTGATTCCTCACATTTTTCTTACCATCGAGAGTTTGCCTAGTTTGTATAAAAATAGTGATTCCTTAACAGTTTTTTTTTTGTAATTTAAAAAGATGAATTTAGGAATTGAATGAATATGGCATGTAAGTAATATAGTATAATTTACTATGCCATCAAGCTCTGAATGTTTTCTTTAGTTTTTATTGTAATAGGTATTTTATTTAGTATTCGGTCTGATGATTTGTCAGCTTATACTTTTGGAGTCTGATGGAACTTGAATTAATTTTCACATAGAAATTTTGTAGATGAAGTATACCAATTCAATTGGATCAAAATGAATTTACCAGAAATCTCATTTTTAATCTATAGAAGCTAAAAATGAAATAGGATGATAAATTAAATGAATAATAGCCATGAAGGGCTTTGAATATACAGTGGAAAAGCTGATTCTCTTTTCCTCTTTGAGCTTTTTGATCTTTTTTTATTTTGGGAACATTATGTGCTTGTGAGCTAAGTGGTTTTAGTGGGTTTTGTAATGCAGGGACATAAGGAGTTCAAGGAGAATTGAAGGTGAATTGCAACTTAACAGCAATAGAAATGACTGTTAAAATATTCTCTGCTTTGAGTATAGAGCAATATTACTCCCTCTCCCCCCAAAGTCAACAAACATTTCTCTGTATTTGTCAACTAAAAACTCAAAATGCAGTGGGTCCACAGTGGCTCTTAGAACAATAGTTTATAGATTGAGAATGAACAAAATATATTTATTGTTGGTAACTACTATAGTTTATTTGTAACTAAGTTGAACAGATGTACTCTTCTGTCAATTTGCTGAAGATATAGTACCTTTTTTAGATACCTTTAACATTTTTCTTAATGATGAAATTTTACTTTTAAGTGTTTATTCTTCTAGCAGAATTCTGTGAGAGGAAGGTATATAAGTGAGTGTATTATATTGCATTGTTTGTATGTGTTTTAATAGAGAGGGGTAAAATTTCTATTTCCTTTCCAGATATGTGTTAAATGAATCCCAGAGCCGCCAAAATTCATCTTCAGCACAGGGTTCTTCTTCGAATAGTGGGGGAAGTTCTGGCATACCACAGCCTCCCCCAGGAATGAGCTTTTATGCAGCTAAACGAGTTATTGGTGATAACCCATGGACACCTGAACAGTTGGAACAGGTATCACATACTGTTTATTCATTAAGCAGCTTACCCCTGAACATGCGCCCCTGTGAAGTCCATGAAGGCATGTGCCACACAGTGTGTTCAGGCTCTCTATTGAAACGTGTTGGAAGGAGTAGTTGATGTGATTTGTTCTCTTCATCATGTCAGTTACTTGTTAAAGCCCCAGGGAAAGGGAGGAGTGGGATTTCTTAAGCGTTTCTAATATTGCTTACATATTTCAAGTATGAAATACAGCCCACTTATGAATTGAGTATATTTAACTTCTTTTACGGTAGTTTTAAATTATGGGTTCAATAATTATTTAGCTGCTTTGCTGCAGTTAAAATATAAATTATCCTACATTATTTAGCGTTTTTAGGGCTGTACATTTTGTGTAAAGTGAGGAACCTGTACTCAGAAGTAACAATATGGGAGAAAGCATGACTCGCTTTTATATTTCTTCCTGGGAATTTAAAAAAATGGAATTAAGAATTTTATTCTGGATTTAAACAGGACACAGATGTTCTCTGAGCAGCTTTTTAAAAAGATGGTGCTCTACAGAGAAGGTGCCTCACTGTGTCTGTGTCATCAGGCACCTCAGGGAAGAACAGATGAGATCAGTATGTAATTATTTTGGAATTCAAGCAATCTGGGTTCGTCTTCCAAGCCTTTCTTTATCTCCATGGCAGTCTGAGTGATTTGATCCTTTTCTTTTTGGGGGATGTGAGTGACCGCTGGTCAAAACAGTGTTCCAATGAGAGGAGAAAAGGCAAGTGGGACATTCTTGCCACTCAGATTTATAGAATGATTTGTTCAGTGAGAGCTATGTTAAATTAGACTTACTTCCTCATGTTTTATGGATTTTTTTTGTTCTCCTTAAGCCATGATGTAAGTAAGAAATAAAGGTAAATACTAACAGAAGCTACTCTTTATTGAGTGTGAACTATGTGACAGGCACTATACTGATGAGTACTTGGAATTCATTATCTCATTTAATCCTCACAGCAACCCAATGAGGTACAAAGTTTATTACTTCCATTGGTGAAAGGTTTTGAGATTCACCACAGTCTCACTTCTAGGACTAGGCTTTGAATCTAGGTCTGTGTGAGGGCTACCGCTGTAAGTGGTGGAGAACAATTGTTAATGTTAAGTTGCAGTCTGATGTTAGTTATTCTTTGCTCATTTCTAAGGTTTCCTATATGCCTTTTGTCAACTTCATAATCTAGGGTTGAAAGGAACAGTTTAGATACAAGGATGAAAGCTGTTTTCCTCTAATTTTTAAATCTCTTTTGTTTTACATATTTTCTTCCAGATAAACAGCTTTTATTTTGATAAAAATAATGATAATCTAAAGATTCAGTTAGTCTAGAACATAATAAGAGAAATTAAAAATTACCTGGAATCCTGCCACCTACTTTGTCATGCTCTGTGTATATGTGTGTGTACAACAAACACAGTTTTACACTATACATTGTTACATACCATATAATACATTATTTGTAGTTCACATTTTTTATTTAACACTATATCAAGTTTTTTAAAAATGCCATCCCTTTTATTCTCTGTATACAATTTAATTATATGTAAGCCACATGGTCTTCTATTGATGGGCGTTAGTATTGTTTCTAGTTTCCTTTAAACATTTTTTGTGTGCTTGACTCTCATACCTGTCCTTTTTATGGCTTAAGAAAACGTTTGACTCTTCTGTTGTAGCTCTTATTATAAGTAAGTAATATTGAACAGGAGGAGGGAAGGCAGGCATTTTTATGATGTTTATATACCTTTTTAAATTGCATCCTTTGTCATTTAATACTTTTAAATTGTATCAATCCTATTTAATATGCATAAGAACTATTATGTAACTGATTTCTTCAGGTAAAGATAAAGTTTTACTTACCAGGTATATTTATTTTTAGTGAGACTCATAGCTATTTTACATTACATGAAGTTCTAAGCAGAATCTCTTTAGTCTGGGTTTCATTTTAGCCAGTTATTTACATTGAATACTGTTTCAATAGAAATTCACTTGCATTGACTAGAGTACATTTCAAATCAGATTGTTTTCAGGATGTCAGTATATTGAGGACAAGAATTAATATTTTTAACAATACAGTGGAACTCAAGGAATGTGAGTTTAGTTCCTTTTGAAATGTCATATCCATGAAGAACTGTATTTCTAATAAACCACCATACTTACCTGGAGGCTCAGAATTTGGACTTCAGTTCAAGGTTTTGTCATTTTAGAGAGGCTGTGTCCTAGTAGGAAGGCTGTGTATCATAATTGTCTTGGAATCTGAGAGACTTGGGTTTGAATCCTGCCTTCATCACTCGCTAACTGTGTGTCTTAATCTCTTAAGCCTTGCCTCACTTTCCTCATCTGAAAAATGGGTATAATAATGCCTCATAGATTGTGAGGATTAAATGAAATCATGACTATATATGGTTTAGTACAGTCCCTGGCTAAATAGGAGCTGTTACTGTTGTTACTATTAATCCTTGGTTTATGGCCATACTGATAATGTTAAACAGTATTTTTGGTTGGTGTTCTTTGTTTCTCTGATCACTGTTTCTCCTTCCCTCCATTTATCCACAGTGCAAATTGGGTATAGTGAAATTCATAGAAGCTGAGCAGGTGCCTGAACTCGAGGCTGTTCTCCACCTGGTGATTGCTTCTAGTGACACTCGCCACAGTGTGGCAACGGCAGCAGACCTAGAATTGAAAAGCAAGCAAAGGTAAACTACATCTCTTTTGCAACCCAGGCATATGCCCTTGATCAGAATCGAACCCGGGATCCTTCATTCTGCAGGCTGATGCTCTGTCCACTGAGCAAAACAAGCCAGGGCTAAACTACATCTCTTTTAAACTCTCAGAATTGGGAAGAGGCTAGATTTCTAAATTGCTCAGCATGTATATGTTCTTTTAGGATTTTATGTAATGAAACATTCAGTTTATGAGATTATGAAATACAACTAATTTGTAATAAGGACAGCTTGCTTATGAGCAGAATACTGTACCAGATGAAGAAAAGCTGTTTGGAGAAGCAGTTTAAAACCGGAAGGGGTTAGGAATATTATGATAAGAAGGGAGATCTTTGGCTAGGTAATGAATTTAAAGAACTGGTGTGTATCTATATGGAATATTATATATCTGCCAGGTAATTATCTATAACTAGAGGCCCGGTGCACAAACTTTGTGCACGGGGTGGGGGTGTCCCTCAGCCCGGCCTTCACCCTCTCGCAATCCTGGATGTCCTTCCGGACACAGCTGCGGCGGTTGTGAGGGCAAGGGCAGGCAGCTGTGGTGGCCAGCAGCGGCAGCAGTGGTGGGGTAATGGGGGCAGTGCCTTCTCCTGATTGGCCGGGTCACCTCCTGCAGAGGGGGGCCAGACTGCGGCTTAGGCCCACTCCCAGGAGCGGACCTAAACTGTCAGTAGGACATTCCCTGAGGGCTCCCGGACTGTGAGAGGGGGCAGGCCAGGCTGACGGACACCCCCCCTTCCTCCCGCCCAGTGCACGAATTTTCATGCACCAGGCCTCTATAAAAATAATAAAGCAGCATGGAAATTGCCTCCAAGTACTAGCAAATTAATAAAGCAGAATACAAAATGTTATATGCACTGATTTAAAAAATGACATGTGCAAAGAAAAAAATTGAAGATGGTTGAAAAAAAATCAAATTATGAAATAGTTCTTTTCTAAATTTATTTTAATGCTTAGTATAATAACATGCTAAAAGACAGTTAAATGTGGATAAGGAAATAAAGCTTTATAAAGGTTCCATGCATTGTAGTTTTCTCTTTCCTAAGAAACCAGACAAGTAGGTGTAACAGGATAAGGAAATTAACACATTGTTTGCGGGTAGTTTTTATCACACGCTAACAGGTGGCGCGGGCCATTTTTGCTAATTTTTTGCGCAAATGGCAACGTTCAGTAAAATTACGATAACTTTAGTTTACGTATTTATACGTTACCTGCAGTCTACTGCTAGTCTATAAAAAATGTATTAATACGTGTCCCGCGCTCTACTACACTATTAAAACGTATAAATACGTAAAACGTATAAATACATTTCCTGCATACAATGTGTTAACTTCATTGTGTCTATAGTTTGTTGAAATATAAGCTAACTATGTCTGTGTGGTGGTGGTGGTTGGGAATGGCTTACTACTAAGGGGCATGTGAAGTAGGATACAGGAGGAGTGCCTCTTGGCTGATTCTCTGAATTTGGAAGGCTCACTTAACCTTGCCAGGCCTTGGACTCTGTGAAATAAGAAAGTTAGACTAGAATGTTCTTCACATTCTCCCTAAGTCTAAAATTCCTTCATGCTGCTTATAACTATCTCTTCCTGATATCTCTTTCAAGAAATTTATTTGGTTTCGAAGTATCAAAATACTTTCCTTTAAAACTTTCCATTGTGTTTGAACTGGCTCCATTCTTTACACCATATGGTAGATTGGATTGTTGGAAATACAGATGTATTAAATATTAGTTTTGGTTTTGTCTATTAAGTGTATGCATTTTTCCATAAAATAATATAACATTGTTAAGAGGTAACAAGTAAGTTGAGAACATTATGTAATATTATTTCATTTTGTTTAACAAATATTCCAAAGTATCTCTTCAAGTGATGCATCTATTGACCTATTTTTAAAATCTCCCTATGTGCCATACCCACCCACCTATTCTACATGCATAGTAAAGAAGTCTAGAAAAGGATACATAGCAGAGTTAGTGGTTACTGAAAAGGAGTAGAGGGGGGCTATGGGGCAGATTGTAAGGAATTTTATTTTCTATGTTTCTGAATTTTTACAACAAACATTTACTCAGGAAACTAAAGCTAGAAAGATGCCAAGAGGAAAAGTAAAAGAAACAGTGAAAATGATCCCTAATAGTTA
Organism: Myotis davidii; assembly: GCF_000327345.1. Lineage (NCBI taxonomy): Eukaryota > Metazoa > Chordata > Mammalia > Chiroptera > Vespertilionidae > Myotis > Myotis davidii. The sequence goes on along the minus strand of NW_006296226.1, from coordinate 3,742,044 downwards.
ACCATTGTTAAGTTTTTACTTTTTTTTTTAGTATTTTGTTAAAAATCTCTAAACCTACAGTATTATAAAAGGGAAACAGCAGTGGAGCTTGAGGATTAGTTAGTAGTCATCAGCTGAGGAAAGATGTAGATAAACAATAACTAAGTTATAATTACAGAATGAGTTTGAAGAAGTGGAATTGTGGCTATCCAAAGGAGAGGCAGACTGACAAACTATGACAGAAGAGATGGATTAGAAAAACATTCAAAGCAGCAGGATAATTTGTGTTTGCACAAATAGAGCATATCTTGAAAGCAGAACCAATAACCAAAGGTGGAAGATAGTGTAGTTAAATCTTGCTAATCAAGTGGGATGCAAGATTGCATTATTAATTAGGTTTATAAAATGAGTGGGAGCTGCTGCAGAGGGTGGGTGCCAATCACTAATCACATGATACTCTAATTCACCTTATTGTGGGGCCCAAGTAGGAATTTGTCTTAGTGCCTAAAGGATTAGATGCTAAACCTGCAAGTGTGTGCTGGTAAATAAAGAAGAGGATGCTGGAAATTACAGTGGCACAATATTTGAGAAATGTAATGGGCTGCAAGCTTCCTAGGATTGTGTCTTTGAATGGGTAAAAATTTTTGGTCACCTCATGATTACTTTTGAATTTCCTTGTGAGGAATTTCCAAGTGGTTAAACAGAAATCCATGCCCTGGGGCTCTCTGAACAAGGATAGTATAGCTCTGCTGTGTTGGAACTGCTCCATGGCATGGTCCCTGAGAGTGAACACAGTTCAGTGTTTTGTGCTGCAGTACCAGATCGGACCATTGGAACTGATCTGCTGATCAAAGTGGAAAAAGTGAATTTTTTTCTTCTGTTTAAAAACTTTGATGAAATTAATCCCCTTCCTTTTCTTCTTTTATAATATCAGTTGCCCATTTCATCTGAGTGTTTTTAACTTTTTGTTTTTGGTAATAAATATTGGGGCTATCATTTTTTGAAATCATTGAAGTAGGAGAAAAATAATAATTTAACAAGTTGTGTTAAAACTTTCTGTAGCTTGATTGACTGGAATAATCCTGCCATCATTAATAAGATGTACAAAGTATACCTTGGCGATATACCACTGAAGACAAAAGAGGTGGGTTGTTTTTATGTTTCCTCACATCCTCATAAAAAGTACTTTGTTACATGAGCTCTATGTAGTTGAACATTTTTTCCTATTTTTATTTAAGCTGAACCTGTGCTGTAGGAAATAATAGTTTTAAGCCATGCTAGTCTAGGTAGAGTAAAATCTCCTGGAGACTTAGTTTACCTGATCTGGTGTTTTCAATTCAAGTGCTTAAATAATGTCTGGATTAGGAGTCAATAAACTTTTCTTTGTCAGTATTTTAGGCTTTGCTGGCCATGTGGTTGTGAGGCTGCCACTACTCAACTCTGACATAGGTGAAAGCAGTCGTAGGCCACACACAACTTAAGGAGCATGACTGTGTGCCAATAAAACTTTAGGGACACTGAAATTGGATTTCATGTAATTTTTCATATTATGAAATATTATTTTGATTTTTAAAAAATCACTTGAAAATGTAAAAACTACTCTGAACTCACAGGCCTTATTAAGACAGATGGTGGGCCAGGTTTGGCCCATGGGCTGTACTTTGTTGAACCCTGGTCTAGAGCAATAGGTAGGTTCTTTTGAACCCTTGAAGTAAAATGTTTGCTTAATAACATAAGTTATGTCTGAAAGTGTTCCAAGCCCAGACCCACACAGGGATTATTTGTTTGCTTATTTTTAAACTATAAAGAGTTGTTTTAAAAATTAGCTCTAGTTAGATTCAGTTGAGTATGATGTTGCAAAAAGAACAATTAATTGGGAATTGGGATGGGCCCCCCTACCCCCAGTGGCTGCCATAATAAATGTACTGTAGAGGAGAGATTTGACTAATTACAGAACTTCTCTGGGCCTCATGTACTTTGTGTAAAAATGAAGGGGTTGGATTAGATTAGTGATTCTCAGAGTGTGGTCCTTGTACCCTTATTGGGTTACAGAGAGATTTTTAGGGGTCCACGAAGGCAAGCATTTACTGCTTTTTAAAAATTTTATTGTGTTGATATTTGAACTGATGCTGCAAAAGCAACGGTAGGTGCAATTGCTGGCGTCCTAGCATGAATCAAAGCTATGTCACTAAATAATATTAGCAGACATTCTATTCTTCAATGTCAGTATGCATGCAAAAAAAGAAAAAAGAAAAAGAGAACAAATCTCAGCTATACTTAAGAATATCTTGATGAAGCAGTAAATATTATTTTTATCTGAAGAGTAGATGAGAAAACTGTGGGTGTTGAAACACATGCTTGTCAGATATTTCTCTAAAATGAAAAAAAAAGAGACTTCAAGAAAAACAACATGATTTATTGGCACTGATAAAAATTGAGCTTTTAAGCAAAAACTGAATTTTGGAAAATGTGTATTCATTAGAATGAGCTTGACAGTTTGTCAGAACTTCCTGACTTTTCTGATGAGATTGGTGGTGGTGTTTTCCTATCTGGATGTCTTATAATGCAACATACGCTTACAGTAAGTGAGCCAGTATTTTCCAGATGACCTCTGATGTTACAGAAGCATACAAGGGTGCTTAGATAGACCACAGAGGCTTAGTATAACCGTATGCAAAAGTTCAAAAATTTCAAGTCCAAATGGCAGCTCACCTTTAACAAGTGATTACTTATCAGGTTTTGGTGTAGTATCAGAGTATCCACAATTACCTGAAAAGTCTAAAATTATCCCCACTTTTCCATCCACATTTGTGTGAAGCTGTTTTTTAAAATATTATTTAAAACAACATATCACAACAGATTTAATGCAGAAGGTCAAAGAATCCAGCCCTCATCTGTTAAGGTAGACAGTGAAGAAATTTATAAAAAATGTTAAATAATGCCACTCTCAGTATAGTCTTTTGTTTTGGAAAATACATTTTTCTTAAAAATGTTATTTATGAAAATATATACTAGTAATATATTTATTAATATTTTTAAGTGAATAAGTATTTAAAATATCTCAATTTTAACTTTAATTTATTAAATATTGATAGGCATTCCAGTATAAACAAAGGCTCTTTGATGACTTCAGTAATTTTTTGAGTGTAAAAGGCATTTTGAAACAAGATTGAGATCACTGATTTAGATGCTCTCTCATGATTTTTTTTCAGTACAATAATTTTGAAATGGTGATTTATAATCCAACATATTTTTGACAGGGAGCAGTTCTGAAGCCAGAGCTGAAAAGGGACCCTGTCAGCACGAGAGTCAAGTTAAAGATTGTCCCCCATCTTCTTCGTTCCAGACAAGCTGCAGAAACGTTCCCAGCTAACATTCAGGTAATTTGTTCTTTCCAGAGAAAACAGCCTGTTTACAACTTTTATGTGTCTTTACTTAGAGAAAGAAGTGCATTAATGGATCTTCAGGAGGTAGGTTGATGTAGACTTCTTAGCGTCTCTCCTTCGGAAGGCTTATTTGTTTAAGTGGCTACTACTTCCTTCTAGATGATAAAACTTTTGTTCCCAGTATCCCTAATATTTGACTGATTTCAAGTATCTGTTGTATGTGTCCAGAGAAACATAAAATTACCGGAGCTGCTTCCATTTCACTTTCCAAGTACTGTTTCCCAGACAGTGTCTTGATAATTTTGGTTTCAGAAAATTTGGTTGTGGTAACACTACATTGTATAATAAGCAGCAAGAATTTTGTGCCAAAATATTCATAGCCATCCTGTAGGTATACACTTTATTTGTAGTTTTTTTTATGTCTTTAAAATAGGTCCTAAATTTTTGTACATTCAAAGACAAACTCATTTTCCATCACCTGTAAACAGTCTTCCTTTTTTCAGTATTCCCATTTCTAATGATGGATTACTATTCTCCTACCTAGTTGACCCTACCCCTTTCTTCTCCATCTGTCAATCACAGAATCCTTTAAAGGTAGCTTCCTCTTACCAGACACCAATAGTTTTAACTAGACATGTTACCTCATCTTGATTTTGAACATATGAAAGAAACTTGCACAATTCTTTGCATATGTGTGCAGCATGAAATTTTTTTTTAAATATATTTTAATTGATTTTTTACATTGAGAAAGGGAGAGGGATAGAGAGTTACAAACATCAATGAGAGAGAAACATTGATCAGCTGCCTCCTGCACATCCCCCACTGGGGATATGCTGGCAACCAAAGTACATGCCCTTTACCGGAATCAAACCTGGGACCCTTTAGTCCCCAGGCCGATGCTCTATCCACTGAGCCAAACCAGTCAGGGCATGAATTTTATTTTTCCCCACAAAACCTTAGTGTTCTAATTAATCCGTGTGGAGTGGCAGGGTGGTGGCCCACGGCAGCGTGAACTCTGTGTGACTTCTTAGTGGTAGACCCCAAAGTTTTTCAGACTTGTCAGATCAGCCATCATGTTTGTTACTCCACAGACTATTGATTGGAATTACCGATTAGCTTCCTAAGTCTATCAGCTAAAACGTGTGCATATATTAAAAAAATCTGCATTCATTTTGGAAGAGCAAGGTGTAGTGCAAAAGATGTGCTGTTGGATCCTAATAGTTGAGAATAGTCAATTACTATTCTTATTAATTGTTGTTCTTGACCACTAGTTTCTTTCTCATAGGTGGTGTATGATGGACTCTTTGGTACAAATACAAATTCAAAATTAAGAACGTTATCTCTGCAATTTGTGCATCACATTTGTATAACGTAAGTTTTTCAAACTATTTGACTATAAAGTTTTTAAACTGTTGGAGTGATCAAATGATTAAAGTATATCTTATCTAGAAAGAAATCATGTTTGCTAATCTTTTAAAAATTTCAGATTTTAATAGATTATTTTAATTTATTTCAGTTATTTCTAATTATTTTAAGTATCTGAAAAGATATGTAATTATGAGAGTCTTATCTTGCTTTGTGTGTGTGTGCTATTTTTTTTTTAAAGTTGCCCAGAAATCAAGATTAAGCCATTAGGCCCAATGCTTTTGAATGGCCTCACCAAGCTAATCAATGAGTATAAAGAAGTAAGTAACTTATCTCAAATTTTGTTAACATTTTATATTTTAAAATATTTTCTATTATAAACTTTCCTGGTCTTCTACATTTTGGTTAGTTAGTTATAGGTTGATATTATTCCATCGTTTCTTAACATTTTTACTTGAAGTGGTGCAAATTGCAGAAATTACTGGAATCTTTTTATTTTTCTTTTGGAAATAAGTGTTAAAAACTGATATGAATCAGTTTTTATGAAAAAAGTCATCACTTTTTTAAATAACATTTTAAAAAACAAAGACATTTTATTCTGTTTTTAGGCACTGTAAAAATGGATTGAAAAGAATTAAATTTTATTACTTATCTTATTTAAAAAAAATATATTTATTGACTTTTTACAGAGAGGAAGGGAGAGGGATAGAGAGTTAGAAACATCAATGAGAGAGAAACATTGATCAGCTGCCTCCTGCACACTCCCTACTGGGGATGTGCCTGCAACCAAGGTACATGCCCTTGACCTGAATCAAACCCGGGACCCTTGAGTCCACAGGCCGACGCTCTATCCACTGAGCCAAACCAGTTAGGGCTAAATTTTATTTTATGATTAATTTCTATATGGTTGTTTTGGATTTGCTTATATATTGAGAAACAGTGTTATTTCTTAGGGTCTGAGATATTACTGATTCAGAATTCTGTTAAAACATGCATTCAGTAAATTTTTGATTCCTTAAGCTAAGTCAGATGAGGACTCTTTGGATTGTAGCATTTCGAATCCCATTATTATTAGTCCATGCAATATCACTCTTATCATCTCCAGTATTTCAGGGGAATTTACTTAAAAAATAAAGTCTCAAGAACTCCAGTTAGTATTATCTTCCTAAGTCTTAGTTAAACATGAATGCATGTTTGCAATAGTATAGTGATTGAGATTTTGCCACTTGGAGTCAGAATTGAGTTCAAATCCTACTTTTGTTTTTTGGTGAGTTACTTGCTTTTTTGGACCTTTGATTTTTATTAAGAAAATGAAAATAATACCATTTAGTTGCGTTATTGTGAACATTAAATGAAATATGCACATAAATTATTCGGCACAATGAAGGCACCTTAGTAGATGTTATTATTAGCTAAAAGCTGTTAGTTGTGCAGTTATAACGCAGTTGAGCTTTGGGGGCAGTGTTGGGCCTGACTGTCCTGTCTGCTATTGAAAGTGCTTGTGTGGTTTTTAAGGCCTAGGAACCAGATTATTTTTATGGCATACATAGTCAGATGCTTTGGATGGTTGGTAGATATAAAAATGCTTTGGGGCTTTTTAGGAGAATTTGTATATTTAAAAATAGATTAGAGAGGCCAGATAGACCACAGGGCCCTAATCTCCTTACTTGCAGGTGACACCTGCATGTCTTCCCAATGATGAATCCATAAAGTTGAACCCATGAGAGTGGTCATGCTGGTGTAGGAGAGTGAATCTTATGTTAAATGTACAAACTTCAGCTCATACAAATGTTATTTTTTCTTAGTAATCAGACAGACAATTGGTTTCCATTAAACCATGTAAAATATTTTTGAGGAGGCAACCTCACTAACTTACTTGATGACTATGATCCCTTTAATTTTTTATAGTGGAAGACATGAAAAGTGCAGATTTTAAAGGAATCGCTCACTGCAATTTTGGGTGAAAAAGGGAGGATCTTAGCTTGTTTGATCAGTGGTGAATTTTCTAATAAGTTAATAAACTTTTTCTAACGTGTTAAAGATGAATTTTGGTATTTGCAGGTTACATAGTGTTGAAAAGAGCCTAAACTTAGCACTAGCTAAGAAACCTTTTTATATATGACCACTGCATTTTCTTTTGGGAGTGAGTTGGGGATAAAGGTTTTATTTGTTTTTCCCTTTAACTAGTGTGATGAATTCTGGGTTTAGACTTGTTCTGTTTGTTTTGTTTGGATGCTAATATCATGCAGTTAGGCAGAGTGAGACCAGGTTTACCAAGGAATAAAGTAATGCATGTAATTGCAGCAAAAGGTTTTGCCGTTTACTGTGTTATTGTTTTTTTTTGTCTGTTTTTGTTCTTTTTTTCTTCTTAATTTCAAGGACCCTAAGCTACTGTCAATGGCATATTCAGCTGTTGGAAAACTCTCCAGGTGAGTAAACTCTTTTTCAGTGAGAGATATCCTGTTGTATACTAAGAAAAGTTATGTGGCATTTAATAATGGATGGAGAGTAAGTTTGTGTGATTCTGAAAGGAAATGCATTTATTGGCCATAGGTTGTTTAGAATGTCTTCCTTGTAGCAGGAAAATTATATGAGAAATTTTAATTTGCACTTAAAGATATGTTACCATGTTAAATAGTAGTCTTGAAATGAATTTTGAACTGGATTGTGTCATGATGGGTTACATTTTCTGTATGCTAGAAACCTTCGACCTCAGGTGTTCTTGTTGCTATGTACTATTAGTCTTTATAATCCCCATAAACAAGGTTTGCTAGTGATTTTCTTTTCTGATAGTGTTATATTAGGATTCCGAGTGGCCTGGTTTCCAAAGATGGATTTTTTTCTTCTGCTTAGTATGCTTTCCTCCTTCTAGTTCCTCCTGGTTTCCTTTCCTTTACTATATTTCAAAGGCACCTCAGTGGCACTAGGTGCTACTTTTAGTCCTGATGCATGTTCTGCTTTGGCCTGTGTAGACTAGGTCTTGCTTTTCTTTCTATGCAGGGAAGAGAACTTCAGGGCTCAGAAAACCACCTAGATCAGCTGATACAGCACAGGCTTGTCAGCACACCTTGTCCATTGTCTCTTGGCATGAAGTAACAAAGCCCCTTATCACATTAGCCTTTAGTTTAAATAGCAATTTAGTCTTAATTATCTATTTTCTTTATATTAAAATCAGAAATATTAACTGAATGCATGGAATATAATGAAGAAAATATCTGGATAATGTGTCTATTCATCAAGGGTTACTTGGATTAGACAGCTGAAGTATTAAATTTTTATTTATAAAAATATTTGGCTCTGTGGGTAGGTAAACTAATAATGCTGACATGATGTCCAGAGATGAAATTGCAAGCTCAGGAAAATTTGTATTTAATTTTATTTTCTTCCATGTCATGGAAATTTATGGTAGTAAAGGTAGTCTTGTATTCTCTTACAGTCGAATGCCCCATTTGTTCACTAAGGATATAGCTCTCGTGCAGCAGCTCTTTGAGGCCTTGTGCAAGGTAGGGAAACGCCTGTCCAGTAATGCTTCCTGTTTAGATGCTCACCTGGAAACCCAATAAGGAGGGAAACACTTTTCATTATCGTTTAGGAAGAGCCCGAGACTCGACTTGCTATTCAAGAAGCATTATCTATGATGGTTGGAGCTTACAGTACTTTGGAAGGAGCACAGAGAACTCTCATGGAGGCACTTGTGGCTTCATACTTGATAAAGGTAGGTCCAACTATGTGAACTCTAATGGTTGGTAGTATATGCATCTTACTTTAAAAAAAAAATATGTTTATTGATTTCAAAGAGTAAGGGAGAGGGAGAGATAGAGACATCGATGATGAGAGAGACAAAATTGATTGACTGGGGATTGAGCCAGCGTCCTAGGCATGTGCCCTGACCAGGATTCGAACCATGACCTCCCATTTCATAGGTCGATGTTCAACCACTGAGCCACACCAGCTGAGCTAGATTCTTTTTCTGGTTGAACTTTGTATTCATAGATTATTAGTCTATTTAAGTTAACTTAATATGTAATTGAAACTTTGCTTTGGAGCCAGTTTTAACTTTAGAACTAATCTGAAAAAGCATGAGATATTTTGCTTCAAATTTGTAGGGTTTCCAAGTAAACTCTACATTCCCTGCAAAATATCTAAATTTGACTCATGTGACTTTGAGTTTGAGAGTTGGGGAAACAGGTTGTGGCCAGAAACTCACGGTGACCTTGGTCCCAAGGTTGGGCTGAGGACGTGCATCTATAGAGAGAAAGTCTCTGGCTGTGGTCTTTGTAGGTTTCCTGCTTTATTTGGAAGGTCCTCTTAGATCATAGAAGTACTTTTTAAGTAATATCACTGTCTAAAGACTTCTAAGCAACATGGTCAAAGATTTTGCACAATTGCTTTGTCTTGATTTTATTTATTTAGACATTTATTGAAATAGCAAATTAACTTTTGATTATATATAATTAATATGACTTATCCTGACTAGAATGAGTTGTTGGTAATTATTTTTAATCTGTGGGTGTTTTTACGTGTGTTTGTATGTCATATAGCCTGAAGTTCAAGTTCGACAGGTGGCTGTGAAATTTGCCAGCACAGTGTTTCCCTCAGATCATATACCCTCCAGATATTTGCTCTTACTAGCTGCAGGAGATCCGTAAGTTTTTAAAGGTGTTAATTTTGAATTTGGGTTCATTTTAAATTTATTGAAGCATTACTAAAATTATGTTTAAAATGTTGGCCTATGGAATTTAGAAGCAATTTATTAAAGAGTTAAAAGTATGTCCCTTGGTATGATATAAATCTGTAGTCATACAGTCTCTCTCTTTTTTTATGTGGGTAAAATTCAAAGATGCAAGCCACATGATTCTTCAAATCTCAAGAAATTGCCCTAAAGAAGTAATTTCTTATAATGTATCTTATGACCCTGCTTAGATAGCCAAGAATATATTTAAGGCATTTTCTCAAAACCTCAGCTGCCAAATATAATTGCTGTTCTTTGCCTTCAAATTATTATTCTGCAATTGGTAAGATTGATTTTTTATTCTTATTTGTCTGAAAGACGGGAAGAAGTTCATGGAGAAGCACAACGAGTATTAAGGTGTCTTCCTGGTAAAAACAGAAAAGAAAGTGCTTCTAAGCAGATGCCTCCTTTCCCAGAAATGGTATATTATATCCAAGAAAAGGTAAGGCATTGGACTTCAGATAATTAGTTTGAGTTATATAATAATGGATGATGAAATTAAACATACATATTTTAGTGACACCTTTAAAATGTTATCATCACTAAGTGTTGAATAGTAGTAACAGTTCTAACAATGTCAATATTTACAATAAGAGGAAGGTACAAAATGAAGAGAAAAAAATTTATTTTCAAATGTAATTGATCTCTTTTGACCAAATCTACATTGGTTGCAATTTCTTTTATCTTCTTCAACACTTCGGCTGTATTTGAAATTTGTTCCCTTAGTATGACATGCTTCAAAATACATCTCCTTTTTATTTTTAATGACATTACTTGAGGCATCATAAGTTTAAGAATGATGAAGGGAGCAGTTCAAATTTTTTCCACTGTGATCATAAGAGAACATCACATCTGCTTTTGCAAGTCACCTGTTTTGGCCGTGTTCTCTGTTAATAGATCAGAGAGTATTGGCAGTCCTGACCCCCAGCCCTTATCCTATTCCACTGTTTATATCAGTGTTTCTTTGAGTATGATGAGGAGGGGTGGGGGAGGGGTGTACTCCAGCATACTCTGCCTCTACTGGTGGTCCTAGCTTTGTGCTCAGATAGTCATCTGAAGGGAGTTGGAGGGGCAGTACTAAGCATCCATGATTCTTTTCTCCATCGCACAGTCCTATTTGTGGTCAGAAGATGCTCTTGTGTGCATATTTTCTTCCTGCTTCAATTGTTAATAAAGAGTTGGCATGCAGTGGCCTGGGGTGGCTGTGTCAGTAGATGCCTCGAGTAGGTTTATTCTTTTTATTATTTATTTATTTTAAAAAATATGTTTTATGGATTTTTTTACAGAGAGGAAGGGAGAGGGATAGAGAGTTAGAAACATCAATGAGAGAGAAACATTGATCAGCTGCCTCCTGCACACTCCCTACTGGGGATGTGCATAAAAGGGTCCGGTCTCTTTTTTTTTTAGTTTTATTCATTTCAAACGGGCAGGATCCGGCCCGCGGGCCGTAGTTTGCCCATGGCTGCGCTATATCCACTGAGCCAAACCGGTTAGGGCAGGTTTATTCTTTTTAAAACAAACCAATAAAAACATGAAGAAAATGCAACACACCTGTTATTTAGAGTGAGGGACATGAATAGTCAACATGATTAATGGAAAAATGTTTTGACTAGAAAGAACCAGTTTCAAACAGTAATGCAGCTTGAAGTACAGTTATTTTCAAACTGAGGAAGGACATGTGCTCCATTTTTCAATAATTTTTCAGTGTTTGTTTTGGGCTTATTTTGTTAGGCTTCCCATCGAATGAAAACTCCAGCCAAGTACATGACTGGGACCACTGTCCTTCCATTTAATCCAGCAGCCTTTGGAGAGGTAGGATTGGCATATATTTCTATTTTGTGTTCTCTGAATATTCTAAAAGATAATGTCACACCCAAAGAGGTGTCTGCAAATATTTTGTGTTCTAGATAAATTCATATTGTGGTGTCATTGTTCTTAATAGTTGTTTATTAGAAAAACAGTAATGGTAATTAGAATTATTTTAATTCATGTGGAGTAGATAAATATATTTATCTCAGCTGAGATTCTCTTTGTGAATGAACTGGATGCTCCACATTGATTACTCTTAAGATTTTACAGCAAATAGGTTTGAATTTTAAAGCCAACAATATGTTGAAGTTGTTTGGATTATCTAGTTTTGAAGATTGGAGAGTGAAATTCACTTGTCATATTTACTAAGGGAAATTCTGTTGTTTAGGTCACTGACTTGCATTAATTAAATGACGAGAATAGGATTCCTCACAATGAAATTGCTGCCTGTCCTATCTTAGCTGTCAAGGAACGAGCTTCTAGAGGACTCCGAGCAGCCAGTTTATATCAGAGGTTTTTATGGTGTTGTATTTGCTCTTTGGAGATGATTGGAACCCATTTTCTCAAATTCTTCTGTTAGTGGAGATTAAACACAATTTGACTTCCATAGGATTAGGTTATTTACCCCAGGTTTCTGCTCATTCTCTCTCTCTGTCTCTCTCCCTCCCTCTCCCCACTTCATCTCTCCCTCACTCTCTCCCTCCCTCCCGCACATACACACAAACACATACAGAGTATTGTAATTTTTTTAGACTTTAGGAGTTGAGTTTGCATTTTAACTATGTTAAATGCCACTAAAGAACACTCTTTGGATTTATAAAAGCTTATTAGGTAAATTTTACTCCATTATGGTAATTTCAGTTAACATATTGGGTCATGTTTTTCAGTTTCTGTGGGCATTTTTGAATGGCTTTATGAAGAAGGTAGAGGAGTCCAATCTGTCACTTGAAGAATATCCTCCCACGTTGATTTTTGGAGAAACTTACCTGATATTCTTCTTTCTTCTGTTTTAGATAGTTCTGTACTTACGAATGTGCCTAGCTCACAGTGCTGGAGTGGTGCCCACCTCTCAGAGTTTGGCAGATATGCAAGATCATGCCCCAGCCATTGGACGCTATATAAGGACTTTAATGTCAGGCAACCAGGCAACATCCTCATCATCTTCTTCCAAGAGCGGAGAAACCAACCCTGTTCAGATCTACATTGGCCTGCTTCAGCAGCTGCTAGCGGGTGTTGGAGGTAGGAGGTTGTGATGTTGAGGACAGAGATTATAGCACTTGAGAAAAAAATCGAATTTTAACCTCAGCTAAGAATTTATAGCAAAATTACTTTTTCTCTTCACTACTGTGACTGAACATTAGTCTTTGTTTCTTTTTCTAAACTTACCTGATTCATCCTTGATGCATTGTTTCTCTTTTCAGAAGTAAATGGTGATAATAGATAATATTTTTACTTTGGAAGTGGGTGTGAAAAACAGGTCAGCTTAGTATAGATAACCTGTCTGTGAATATGCTGTATTGTCACACGCTATTTAGGTTAATTTTTCTTTTGTAGAACTAGGGACTGCCTCCTAAAGGAATTTAGTGATCCCTGATGTTTATCATTTCTCTTGAAATTAAAATGGTTCTGAATTCTTACTTAGGTTTGCCAGTCATGTACTGTCTCCTGGAAGCTGTCTCAGTGTATCCAGAAAAGCTGGCTACCAAGTTTGTAGACAAAACAGAATGGATAAAGGTATACCCTGTGCATGTATCTTTCTCTTTGAGTCTGCATATTTTAAGACTCATGATTTTATCTTCATGTCTGTGTTCCTATGACCAGTTCTGTCTTTAGGTCATTTTGAAAACTCTCTTGCCGTCAAACACTTACTGAGAAACATGTAGGTTATTGTATCTCAATGATCCATCTGGTGAGAGTGATAGATGAATTGAGAGTCATATGAGTACAAAATAATGATTTTTCTGTCTTTTAAAGTTTAACAGATTTATCTAGTTTAAGAAAAAATATGTAAAATGTCTCTCACCTACCCAAATCTCCAACTTCCTGTCCCTTCCTCTCTCACTGACAAATATACATGGTCATCACTTATTTATAGGTGGTGTACCTTCTAGAGTTTACTTAGGCATATATGCACCAATAAAAATAAGCAATTTCTATTTTTATTCCTTCTTTTACACAAAGTAGTGCAGTTGTCACTTGGTTTTATACCTTACTTGTTTTACCTTCCACTGAAACATAGAGGTATTCCTATGTAACTACAGAGAAAGCATCCTCTTTAACAGCTTCATTGTTTTCCCCTGTATGAATGTACCATAATTTATATTAAATCCTTACTGATGGCCATTTAAGGTACTTCCAGTCTGCTGCAATGAACAATTGCCATTTTGAAAATGAGGAAGTATGGTTTTTAATGGGTCCCACAGAAGTGGAGTTGAGTACATGCATTTTAACAGTTTTGATAGTGCACATCCATATGAGTGGTACCAATTTACACTCTCACCAGCTGTGTTGGAGAATGTTTTCATCCCATCATCACAATAAAAGAATTGCCAGGTTTAGAAATAAATACAAGATGCTCAGGTAAATTTGAATTTCAGTTAAACAATGAATAATTTTCTTAGTATGGGTATGACCCATAGAGTTTTTGTGCTACATAATTTCAACTTGAGTTATGGTTAAATGTACAGATTATCTTTTTCTGTGTGAAAGCATGAAGGAATTGACCAAGAGGTATGAGTTTTATACTTCTGGAAAATCTGCTCTCATGAAATTTCTTCTCGTTTAAAAGGTTTTTATTCTTTGTGAACATTTGCTGATTTTAAAATGATGTTAGTGTTTTTGACATTTGATCTTGTAGATCATGGGTCATCAAGCTCTAGCCCATGTGCCAAATCTGGTGTGTTTTTATGTGGCCTACAGGCTAAGAATGGTTTTTACGTTTTTAAATGGTTAAAAACACACACACAGAAACAAATAACACTTCCTGACATGAGATTTGAATAACACTTCCTGACATGAGACTTGGAGTGTCCATAAAGCTGATTTGAAACACAGATAGCCCTGTTTATTGTCTGTGGCTGCTTTTGCACTGCAGTGGCAGGATGGGGTTATGACAGAGACCACATGGCCCACAAAGCCTGTTTCGCCCTTTACAGAAAGCATTTATTGACCTCTGTTTTAGATCATATGTGTATTAGTTCCACTTGTTTATACTGTCTATCTTTGATGAAAATGCATAGATTTTGGTATATAATTCAACTTTTATTTCACTTTGAAACACCTTGTGTTTTTATGTCCAATAGATTGAACAATTTAATGTATCACTTATTTTAATCTTAAATGTTAGATGTTGTCAGCAGGCAGATATATATAAAAATATTTTTCTATACCACTTAGGGTCTGATGAACAGCAGTAAAGAAGAGATGCGTGAACTGGCAGCGTTGTTTTATTCTGTGGTGGTATCCACAGTGTCGGGAAACGAGTTGAAGTTGATGATAGAACAGCTTATAAAGACTACAAAAAATAATCATGTATGTTACCAGTATGGTCTTCATTCTTTTTTGGTGGGAGATAGTGGAATTTTACAAAACATATCTGGTATATTTTTAGTTCTTGCATTCTCATTTGTAAAATGAACTTTTATGATTGTAAAGTTTAAATGAGATAATTGAATCAGTTCATTCAACAAACTTGAGTGCTTTGTGTCTGATTGGCACTGTTTTAGGTGCTAGGAATGTAATGGGGAGTAAATACATATGCTGCTGCCTATCATTGTGCCTCTTCTATCAGTAAATACCACATGCTTCCAAATATTTTATTGCTTACTTTGTGTTTGGAGGTTAGAGCAATTGGAAGTAGGATCTGTTTATTGTATTTGGTTGGCCATGGGAAGAAATTATGCTTGAAAATTATGATAGTGTAGTTGCATAAGTTACCTAAGTGCTATAAGCTAGAAGAAAGTTTGGGTGCTATAGGAACATGCAAGAGAGTCACCTCACCCAGAGTGGGAGTGGGAGTGGGATTAGGGAATCTAAATCTTGAAGTTAATCAAGTCTTAGCTTAACTTCTTGGAATTTATCTGTGTTAGAAACTCAAAGTTTCTCTTGTTCCCTAAACCTGATTCTTTAGCATCCAGTAGAACCTCAAAGATCACTTTATTCTTTGGCCTTAGGTTTTGTTGGGGAGATGACTAATAAACACACAGTTATTTCAGTGTATTCTTGCACGTGTAAGAGAGAGGCAGAGACATATGCTATTGTGTTGTTAAACTCAGAGCCCAGAGATACAGCACGGATCCGTGCTCGCATTGGGATTCACCATAGGAAGATATTTGGCTAAAAAGAAAATGAGAATGGCAGAGCCACAAGACCTGGAGACAAATGCTGATTTCCTGCCTGAGCAAGAGGAACTCATTCAGAGCGCCACAGAGACAATAGGTAGTTAATGTGTTTATGCTGATTGGGATGTCACAATTTTTGCATTAGGTTAAAATCAATTATAGCATTTTAATTTCTTTTTTAAAAATATATTTTTATTGATTTCAGAGAGAGGAAGGGAGAGGGAGAGAGAGAGATTGAAACATCAATGATGAGAGAGAATCATTGATTGGCTGCCTCCTGCACACCCCCTACTGGGGATTGAGTCCACAACCCAGGCATGTGCCCCCTAACCCGAATCAGACCCGAGACCCTTCAGTCCACAGGTGGACGATCTATCCATTGAGCCAAACTGGATAGGACCATTTTTATTTCTTTTTACAGTAGTGAACTTTAAAGGCACAAGCCTTTGTGTAAACCTTACTCGATGCTAAATAAACTCTGTGTTTTAATAACAAAACTACCTTCTTTTGTCTGTACTGTATGTTTTACAACATGATTCTATTATGGGAAAAACTTCAAACATTAAAAAAGGACACTGCTTTATGCCCTGTTCCTACTGTTTTTTTATCTGTTTATATACTTATATGTATAGCCCCTTTCTGTGTTTACAATTAAACATTAATGAATTTAATAGAAGATACTACAGACTTTGATTTTGCTTTACTGTCTTTAAAAAAACCTTGAATACATTTCTTTGGTTTACAAGGATAATAGTATTTTCTTCTCAGTTTTGTCTAAATGTGTTTACAGGATCATTTTTGGACAGTACATCGCCCCTCCTGGCAATTGCTGCTTGTACAGCCCTGGGTGAAATTGGCAGAAATGGTCCTCTCCCAATCCCCAGTGAGGGATCTGGCTTTACCAAGCAACATCTTGTGGAAAGCTTACTAAATAGAATACCCTCCAGTAAAGAAACAAATAAAGTAAGTCTCTTCCTTTATTCCTTCCTTTCTGAAATTTATATATGAATTGTAATTAGGATGGCATTGCAGCTGGAAGAGGATTTAATATGAAAAGGAATGAGAGGAAAGTCTAAGTGAGTTAGGGATGATTTGTGCATAACCTTCGTGTGTGCACCATCTGACCCAGTTACTCCAATGTAGGCAATAACTATTAAGATTTAGATACAGTGTTAAGTGCATCAGTTCTTTTGTCAGACAAAAGATGGATAATAAAGTATTCAATAATTTGATGATTTTTGTTATTTCAGACCAAATCTAAGTCTTAACCACTTGTGAGTTTGGTTTAAAGGAGACTGAGCATTAGTAAGCAGTGTGAGTAATCTGTGAGAGAAAGGACATTTATAGTTTCTTAGTTTTAGGTAAAAATTATCATGGACTTTAAGACATTTCCTTTGTGGTCAAAGCACCTCAGTGTTGAAGTATGAGATGATTTAACGGGCAGAAGAATCAGTTTACTATAAGTTTAGTAAATATGTAATCTTATTCTTGGTGTAGCTACTGGTTAAATCTTTGGGAAGATTACACAGTGTAGTTTTTTAAAATACATTTTTATTGATTTCAGAGAGGAAGGGAGAGGGAGAGATAGAAACATCAATGATGAGAAAAAATCATTGATCAGCTGCCTCCTGCACCTACTAGAGATTGAGCCTGCAACCCAGGCATGTGCCCTTGACCAGAATTGAACCTGGGACTCTTCAGTCCTCAGGCCGATGCTCTATCCACTGAGCCAACCAGCTAGGGCCACAATGTAGTTTTTACTTGTCATTATTAACTAGAGGCCTGGTGCACAAAATTTGTGCACTTTGGGGTGGGGGGTGTCCCTGAACCTGGCCTGCGTGTTCTTGTAGTCCAGGAGCTCTCAGACAATGTCCGACTGAAGGCTTAGGCCTGGCAGTCAGACATCCTTAGTGCTGCTGTGGAGGCAGGAGAGGGTCCCGCCATCGCTGCTGTGCTCGCCAGCCATGAGCCTGGCTTCTGGCTGAGTGGCGCTCCCCCTGTGGGAGCATATTGACCTCCAGGGGGCAGCTTCTGTGTTGAGCATCTGCCCCCTGGTGGTCAGTGCACTAATAGTGACTAGACATTCTGCTGTTTGGTTGATTTGCATATTCAGCTTTTATTATATAGGATTACCAACCACTGTTGAGCACTTGTAATGTGCCAGGTATTTGCTAAGTGCTTTGCATACATTAATTAATTGAATTCTCCAAAAGGTCTAGTGAAGTAGGTACAGTTGTGATCTGTGTTTTCCAGATGAAGAAACAGAGTCATAGAGAGGTGAAGTGACTTGCCTAAGGTCACATTCCTATAAAGGCTACAGAAATATTCAGGATGTATGATTTGATCTTTGGTCCTTTTAAAAACAAAAACAAAAACAAAAAAACCTTTTTTTATTTTTGAAACTATTACAGATATCTCCCCCTCCCCTTTACCCCACTCCTCCCAGTCCCTACTCACTCCCCCATGTCTTCACTACCCTATTGCTTGTGTCCATGGGCTATGCATATAAGTATATATAAGTTCTTTGGTTTATCTCTTTGGGCCCAGAACCTACATTTATAACTGTTATGGTTTGAAGGATGATAATCCTAGTTAAAGGCTTTCTTTTTTCTTCTTTTGCACCTATGGACCCTTAATGGACCCAGTTTGGTGTTTTTTTCCCTCCAGTGTCTTACAGATATAATTCTGTAAAATTGGAGACTATAAAAAC
Organism: Myotis davidii; assembly: GCF_000327345.1. NCBI lineage: Eukaryota > Metazoa > Chordata > Mammalia > Chiroptera > Vespertilionidae > Myotis > Myotis davidii. Next base: position 3,723,723 of record NW_006296226.1, on the reverse strand, counting down.
ACCCAAATATGCACTGCTGCATTATTATTTAGACAGACTGCCCCCTTCCTGCCATCTCATTTTGGAACCATTCTTCTGGGATAAAGCTGTTAAAATGCTTTAAAAAATAATTCTCTTTTATTCTAGATGAAAGAACGAGCAATCCAAACACTGGGATATTTTCCAGTTGGGGATGGAGATTTTCCTCATCAGAAACTCCTCTTGCAAGGTCTGATGGATTCTGTGGAGGTATTTATATTGCTTTCTGATTATTAGTCATTCAAACACAAGGCATGCTGGTAGATTTTAAATTAAACTTGTATTTATTTATTCACCAAGTGCTTATTGAGTGCCAGCCTTGGGCTCATCACGATGATTGGCATAGCATTGACTAAATCACTTATGTGGGAAAGTCCTTTTCTCATAATTTTTGAGTAAAGCATGGTGCAGGGTGGGTAGGAGGGAAATCTACCCAGTTGCTTAGATGTGGGGAGAGGGTGCTGCTATTCCAGTTGCTCTTGCGTCTGATGACTTAGCTCTGTCCTCCAGTGTAGTGAGGACCTGCCATTGGACAGTTGCTGGCCCAGTGTGATGAGGGTCTAAGTGCAGCCCTATCTGGCCCCTGATCCAGCCTCAATTCTTGTCACTCACTCACATTTGTATACACTAGCCTCTGCTTCCTTTGCCCTTAGCTTTTGAAAGGCCCATACTTCTTTCTTGGGTTGTTGCTGTGCCCCTTAAAAAGCCTGCCCTGACCCTTCAAGCTAGAGTACATAGGTTCTTCAGTTATCTATGCTGTCATGACCCTCCATTCTTCTTCACAGCATTTATTACTGTCTCTAATTGCTCACTAGGCTGAAGGCAAAGTCTGTTTTGCTCCTCATTATAAAACAACATAAAAGTAAAGAGATAATACAATGAGTCCCCATGTGCCTATTTTTACTTCTTTTATATATTTCTTTATTTCTGGACTACTTAAGACATTATAGATAGCGTATCATTCATAAATGGAGTTAAGGGTTTTGTTTTTGTTTATAATGCCAACTTTGTTGTTACTAACAATCGGAAACATGTAGAAAATAGGCACATTAAACGAACCCCTAATATAGGATTCTCTGTGTTGAAGTACCTTTTTCTCAGGGATGGAGGCCCTTAAATCCTTTTTTCTCAGAATAGGAATCATGTGATACCAGCATTTGACACCTCGTTTGGTTGATTGAGCTTAGGAATGGCTAAACTGTTGTCATACGTATGCCTTGTAAAGCTCTCCACAAAGGTTAATATTCCCATATCACTCCTACTTTCTGTTCTTTATTATCTTATTTCTTCATTTTTCCATTTCTTTCAATTCATGGTATACAATGCCAAAAGGAACTGAGATCCAGTTTTGTGCTAAGTCAGTGCTCGTAATTGTGCCAAAATTTCAAAATCAAATTAAAAAATTCCTGAAAAGAATTTTTCTAACATTTGATTTTTGAAATAATTTCAAACTAACAGCGTAGTTGTAAGGATAGTATGAAGAACTTCTTTATACCCTTTATCCAGGGTTACCAATTTTAACATTTTACCACATATATTTTATCATTCTATATTTTTTTAAGAAGCCATTTAGAATAACTTGTAGATATCATGTAACTTATGATTGAAAAGAGTTGTTAGTAAATTATAGTGGTTGCTATTTTAGTGCAGTTATTACAAATCAGGTATCCACCAGAAGTTTTCTGTACATTCACCTCATTTAATCCTTCCATCCTGATGAGGTGGGTGTTATGCTCATCTATATATATAAAAGCCTAAGCGACCGAATGACCGGTCGACCAGTCGCTATGACGCACACTGACCACCAGGGGGCAGACACTCAATGCAGGAGCTGCCCCCTGGTGGTCAGTACACTCCAACAGTGGGAGTGCTGCTCAGCTGACCCACCCATCCTGGCAGCCCACCCGGCGGCAGCCACTCACTCCCTCAGTAGTCCTGCAGGTCCAATCTCTGGAGAATGGGCCAGGCACCAATGGACTGGCGCCACCAGCATGATCCTGACAGCTCTGCTGGCTTCCTGGAAGTCGGCCTTGGGCACCAGGGTCGCATCCCCTCCCTAGACTCAGCAAGGAAAAAACGATATAAAAGTGGCCGCCAGGTGGTTCCCAACAACTGGTGCAAGTGTCAGCAGGACAGATTTGGATCCCATGCTGGCAAGGGCATCCCATTGCCCACTCGGAGGGCTGATCGTGTCCCAGCCCATTACCCCCCGCCAACCCTGTGATGGGTGCCAGATGCAGGGCTCATGGCTGGCGAGTGCTACCTCTCCCAATCAGGACTGACGGCGTGACCCCGAGGCAGATGCAGCGGGGCCAGGATGAACAGGAGCTGCAGGCAGGAGTGGCAGGCGGTGTTGGACTGCCAGTTTTGGCCCAATCCCCGCAGGCCATGCCGAGGGACCCCACCCATGCACGAATTTGTGCATCGGGGCCTCTAATATTACATATAACCAGTTGAGGCTCAATTTAAATGAGAGTAGGAAGCTGGTGAGAGACAGAGCTAGAATTTGCACTGAGATCTGTGTGGCTTCTAAGTCCATGCCCTTCCCCCCAGGTTAATGGTATCATGCTTCCAAAGATTAAAAATCATTGTCGCCCTGGCTTCCAAAGATTAAAAATCATTGTCGCCCTGGCCAGTTTGGCTCGGTGGATAGAGCGTCGGCCTGTGGACTGAAGGGTCTCAGGTTCGATTCCAGTCAAGGTCATGTACCTTGGTTGCGGGCACATCCTCAGTGGGGGGTGTGCAAGAGGCAGCTGATCAATGTTTCTCATTGATGTTTCTAACTCTTTATTCCTCTCCCTTCCTCTCTGTAAAAAATCAATAAAATATATTTAAAAAAAATCATTGTGTCATGGTTCCCTATGGAGGGTGAGGAGAGGAGTGCAACACTGACTTGGAAAAAGATCTCCAAGTCATCTTACCGTCACCATTCCTTCACTTTACCTCACTTTTGAACCACCTGTGTTAGCTGAAAGCAGTCCAGGCAAAAGAGAGAAATGGTATTCAGTAGCCTTTCCATAAAATGAATGCTACTGGGAAATGTTCTCTCTGATTCATGGCATTTGTTTCCTTCATTGTAGGCCAAGCAGATTGAACTTCAGTTCACTATCGGTGAGGCCATTACCAGTGCTGCAATAGGAACCAGCTCCGTGGCTGCCCGGGATGCCTGGCTGGTGACTGAGGAAGAGTACTCCCCTCCTGCTGGTACCAAATATTCAGCAAATTGATCTGTAATCCCCAAGTAACCCTTTTCTGTTCTCTTTATCCACATTTGAAGCTAAAGAAAAATGTATACATTCTATTTTAACTCTTCTTTACATACTTACATCTGTCTTAGTTTGGTTCAGTCAAGAGAAATAGTTGGTTAAAGGAGAGTGAGCATGTCATGAATGAGAACTCCTTTTTTAGTCTTTTGGCAAGCAAGCAGGGAGTTAGGTGTGGGTACCTTGTGCTCTTTTCATGAGGATTGGTGTATTTTGCCAATTTTACAAGTGTAGGCATAGCAGTTTCCCAATGATGTATCCCCTAACCCTTTATCACATAACTAGAGGCCCGGTGCATGAATTTGTGCATGGGTGGGGTCCCTAGGCCTGGACAGCGATCAGGGCCAATCAGAGGGGCTGGGCGGCCCAGGGGAAGGGACCATGGGAGGTTGGCTGGCCACAGGGAGGGAACATAGGAGATTGGTCAGCTGGAGGGAGGGACTGCAAGAGGTTGGCCGGCGGGGGGAGGGACTGTGGGAGGCTGGCTTTTGGAGTGCACTGACCACCAGGGGGCAGCTCCTGTGTTGAGTGTCTGCCCCCTGGTGGTCAGTGCACATCATAGCAACCGGTTGGCTGGTTGGTTGGTTGTTGAGTCATTTGGTCGTTAGGTCGTTGGGTTGCTTAGGCTTTTATATATATAGATGAGGCTTCAGTGTCTTCTGCTCACCCTCCAGCTGCCTCTGTGCTAGAAGAAGGGAGTTATTACTTACGCTGGGGAAGGCTGTGGGAGATACATTTTTGTAGAGTGGTGGTGGGAGGGAGCAGGGAAAATTGCCTCACCAGCTCTTGTTCCTTCACACTCCTCCTGGTCTGTGTTGGAATGCCCCAAGTCACTTGCAGGTGAGCTGTGGCTAATGACTTCATGGACAGACCTAGAAGACAATTGGATGTATGAGTGTGGAATGTTGAAGAGTTCCAGGTTGGAAATCTGGGAGGGTCGTGTAGAGATAGTAGTTGAGGCCATGAACTTCGACATGATCACCAAGGGAGTGAGTAGAAAAGAGAAGTTCAACAAAAGAGCTCTGGGTTCCCCAGAGTTTCAGGTTTTGGTAGTTTAGAATAAGCCAGGGAAGGACATGTAAAAAGGAGCACTCTGAAAGGCGCCCTGGAAGTGAAGTGAAGAAAATCTATGAACAGGCGTGTGGTGGGGTGGGGTGGGGTGGGGTGGGGATCAACTGGGGCATATATACTGCTGATAGATCAGTTACGCTGAGAAGCAAAAAGTCATCATTGAAGTTAGCAACAGGATGGCTATTGTTGACTCTTACAGTAATTTCTGTGGAGTGGAGAAGGTAAAAGCCTCATTTTTGAGTGGGTTCAGGAAAAAAATAAGAGGAGAGAAACATAGAGCATGAGTACAAAAAACTATTTGGAAATGTTTTGATGTAAAGCAGTGGTTCTCGACTAGGAGAGGGAGCTTTTGACCCACAAGGGACATTTGGAAATGTCCGGGCACTGGAGAGCGTCAGTGTGCTGGTCTCCAGTAGGTGGAGGCCCCGGATGCTGCTAAACCTTACAGTGCACAGGACCTTGCCCGCAACAAACTGTCCCACTCCCAGTGGCAGTGGTGTTGAGGGTGAGGGGCCCTGAGGAAGTAAAGGAAAGGAGAGAAGTAGTAGAACAGCTGGAGAGGAAAGTGAAGTCAAAAGAGGTTGGTTTGTGTGTTAGTTTCTAGATGGGGGATGGGAACGATATAATAGAGAAAGAAAAAGGGCTGAGACTGGAGAGTGGGGATAATTTCTAAATATTTTTTTTTAAAGAGAAGTTTTAGGTTCACAGCAAAATTAATAGGAAGGTAAGGATGTTTCCCGTATACCCACTGCCTCTGCACATGCAGAACTTCCTCCATTATGGGGATACTTTTTCATTCTAAGGGACTAAATCTGAGTACCTTTGAAAGGTTATTTAGCTTATGCTAGGTTTTGACATGAATGATTATTAGTTCCTTCAGCAATGTATTTAAACACCTTAGTCACGTAAATTTTAATATTACAGGATTGTTATATTGAGTAAATTGATTAAAGTTTAACTTTTTCAGGAAACTGGTTATTTTAATTTCTTTTCATCATTCTTTGTTTCCCCCACAGGAGCCAAAGTGAATGATGTGGTTCCCTGGGTGTTGGATGTGATTTTAAATAAACATATCACCAGCCCTAATCCACACGTGAGGCAGGCAGCCTGCATCTGGCTCCTTTCCCTTGTGAGGAAGCTGAGTACCCATAGAGAAGTGAAGGTAAGCCATGCTGTAAATGCGATCAGCTCTACTGGGGAAGCCGCTATGAAATCTTAATAATTGAAGGGTGGTAGGAAGGAAAGTGTAAGAAGGTGAGGCAATCTGAGGTAAGGGCCATTAACCGATAACAGATATTTTGACATAAACTGTACGTGAAGGAATGAAGGATGGCAGCTGAAACCTATTGGCTGGAAGATGATTCTAAACGGGAAGGCACACAACCAGAATGGTGAGGATGCGGAGGCTCAGACTGTGTGCATTAGACTACCTGTAGGCGGTCCCACCTTCAGTAGTTTGGCCACCCTCCTAGAGGAGAGCATTGCAGGGCTCGCGACTGCCGTGGGTCCTCAGATCTTACAGGTGTTGTGTATCCTGAGAGGAAGATTCTTATTCTCCTATAGAGGAGGAGTTTCACTTTTCTCAGTGCCTCTTTTCTTCTTTCAGTCTCATCTTAAAGAAATTCAGAGCGCATTTGTGTCCGTTTTGTCAGAAAATGATGGTAGGTTATTGGTAAATATTTGATTTCCAAACATCATTAAACTTATATTTCAAATTTTGAAAAAAAATCTATTAGTGAAATAGGGGTACAGGAAACTTGATTCTTATTTACTTATTTTCTAATTAAATCATGTTCTTCAGTTCTGCATTTAAAAATGGAGCTGATGCCGTCTTTAACATTAGCCCTTCTACTAAATAATAGCTTTCTTCTACTTCTGATTCCTTTCCTCTTTATGATCTAGGCCATGAGAGAGCGAATGTATATGTGATAGGCATTTAAATAGTAGCTTCACTTTATAACTTGTTTTAAACATATGGTCTTGTGTTGACTTTTCATTAAAAACAATTGGATGTGGGAATACTGGAGTTCCGCGAGGTGTCAGCCTCTCACGTGTGTGACTTGGGTCCATTGATCCTCTGAGGCCCAGCAGTCTTGACTTGGTTTGTGGGTTGGATCTACTGTGAATGTAGTCCTCAGTACAGGGACTTTTTGGGGCCATGTCCACTGAGGTGGTTTAGTACATGTTTAATAAAATAGGCAGATTGATTCTAGTCTCATATCTTTACTTTAATATCCCTTTGGATTAATGCTACAAGTTTTTAAAAATTTCAACTTGATGGCCAGTAGACAAATTTTTCTTAAAGTAATATTATTTTGTCTGATTTTTGTGTAGAACTTAGCCAAGATGTTGCTTCAAAAGGCCTTGGGTTGGTGTATGAACTGGGCAATGAACAAGATCAACAGGAATTGGTTTCTACACTCGTAGAAACACTTATGACTGGCAAAAGGTACAGTGAACTTGAAAATTTCAGGTTTGAACGCATAAGACAAGTTTTGCACATACTAAGAACATGCTTGGAAGAAGGAAAATTCAACTTTTTATATTCCTGTTTGTTACGTCTTTTCTAAATGGAAAGTCAATGATTGCTATGCTGTGGATAGCAGCTTAATTACTGTCTAAAAAGTAAACTAAACTACTATTTGGAAGCATGCCAGTAGGTCAGATTTTGAAAACTGAATGATCTCAGGATAGTTAAAGCATTGGGTTACAAAAACACTATAATTACTGTTGGCTAAATGAAAACGATGACATGGCAAGGATGCTTGCACATCACTCAGAGTCTGATCTGTGAAGAGTATGAGAGGATATCCTTCTCGTAATTTAATTGGTTGCTGCTTTTTATTTTCTTCCTTGTAGGAAGGGTAGTTTTTAAAATAAGACAGCATTTAATTCAGTGTATTTATATGGGATGCTCTTTTATATTGGAGTCTATTTATTTATTCTAGGCTTCGTTTTATAAAACTCTCAGGCTGATGGAAAGGAATAGTCGACTGTTACATCTTGTACTTGGTAGCTACTTGACAGAATTTTATCAGTTTGGGAATAAAATGTATCACTTAATTGAATGCTGGTATGAAAAATTTGAGTCTAATATAAATTTTTAATGTTGTTTTGGTTTAGAATTAAACATGAAGTTTCTGGAGAGACAGTGGTATTTCAAGGGGGAGGTCTTGGCAAAACACCTGATGGGTAAGTGTGTCCAATCCATGGATCAGTCCTGTAGACATCTTCAGTTTGGTAAATAGAGCACTCATGAAATTTATTTCCACCCTCCTAGACAATGTGTGTTAGTGGAAGGAGAAAACTTCTATGGAGAAAAACCTAATGTTGTAGGTTAGGTTTCCTGGGAAACCGCCTCTGAGATGGAGATTTGTATGTTGGAGGTTTATTGAAGAACGTCTGGGGTCATCACCCGGGGAGCGGGGTGTGGGGGGAAGAGTGAGGAAGCAGGATAGGGCCAGCACTGAAGCAGATACTGACCTCGCCAGGAGCTCTGGAGCTGGCCTTGGGTGGCCCTTTAGACTTCCTGCTTTGAGGATCCAGGCCTTACAACCCTTCATTCAGCCTGACCTTGAATCGAAGGAAGTTCTGTCAGCTCCCAGCCAGTGAATCTTGCAGGGGGAGGAAAATCTGGCTGCATAGTTGGGGATCCACTGCACTTGGTTTGGGGGGTTGGGGGGTAGGACTGGGAGGACTCGACTTGGTCGGTGTCTTGAAGCTCACCAATTTAGCATTTCAGATAATTCCTAGAGCCCCCCCTCTTTTATCTTGTATTATTCCATTGTGGCTACACTGTTGCTTTTCCTCTAAAAATGCTCAGGGAAAATCGCAGATTTGGCTGTGTGCTGCCAGCAGCATTAGAAAGCAGCATTGGCTCTTGCTGAGGTGCTCCCTTAGCTGATTGCTTTCAGTGGAGAGTTGTTTCCATTTACTTACTCTCCCTGGTTATTAAAAAGTACTTGCTTTTCACAAAGTAACTAACCCAAGTGATCAGGTATTTGAGCAAATATTATTTGTTCAGAGGAAAATTAACAGGACTCAAGATGTTATTACCAAGCTGTGCGCTCTAGCTGGAAAAGTCTTCGGGAAGACGAAAGTTATCTTCAAGTCAGTCTCATGTTTGTGAGAGAGATTCATGCACAATATAATGAAGGGTCTCCGAGCTGCCTCCCAAACTGGTGAGAGCTCTGCCTCCATGAGAGTTGCAGGGGTGTTGAGGTCATTTACCAGGCATTGGTGATATTGGATTAGGTGACTCTTTATATTCTTTTCCGTCTGGTTCTCTGCCCTCTGCAGTGATGGGGTAATGCAGTATTGGAAATTTAGTAAAAACATAAATTTAAGATGTCCTAGTAATATTGGTAATGTAATTTTCATTAGGTCAGAGATAGAGCAATACATTATTATATACTTTCTGTTTGTTTTCAAGACAGGGCCTTTCTACTTACAAGGAGCTTTGTTCTCTGGCCAGTGATCTTAGTCAGCCAGACCTGGTGTATAAATTTATGAATTTGGCAAACCATCATGCAATGTGGAACTCAAGGAAGGTAAGTTACTATCACTGGACAGTTTATTTTTTCCCCCTCCAATGCCAAATCTGTTAAATTGATGGGCAGTGACAGTTGATATGCAGTATGTTTTATAAAAGTCTGTGATTAGAGAGAGCCAAACCACCACATGGCTGCTGTTATTGATTGGTAAAGCTGGGACACCCAGTAAAATCAGGCTCAATTCAGGGGCAAGTTTGGGAGGGAGAATTTTGTGATCTTCATATATTGAATATGTTAATATTTTACTGCAGCAGATGTATCTGATCCACTTCATCATATCTTTTCAGGGTGCTGCTTTTGGTTTTAATGTAATTGCTACCAAAGCTGGAGAACAGCTGGCTCCTTTTCTGCCTCAGCTAGTTCCTCGTCTCTATCGTTACCAGTTTGATCCCAACCTTGGCATCAGACAGGCCATGACAAGTATCTGGAACGCATTGGTCACTGACAAAACAACGGCAAGTATCTCTGACTTCTTGTCTAAGGTTATGTACAGGATTTGAACCCAGTGCCCATCTTCCTTTCTTACTTTTTATACTTATTTATTTAAACAAATACAAATTCTTTTATTTCTTGTTTGCTTTCTTCTTTCAAAGTATCGAATATACTCATGACAACATTTATTTAAATTGCAAAAATGGAAATAATCTAAATGTCCACTGGGTGGCCGGGTAAAAAAATGATGGTATATTCATACAAGTGGAATACTACATATCCATAGGTTCTGTTGATGCAATGGAGAACAGGCCATGGTTCCTACATTCAGGGAGTTGACTTAGTTGAGGAGATAGACAAGGAAGCAGGCAATTACTGTGTGTGGTCTTTCTCTCTCAGTTTTCTATCATCTGGCTGCTTCTCATACTCTGTTCCACTCCTAGATATTAGGACTTCTCCACTCCAGGCTTGCCTCTGAGTACCTTTTACTCTCTCAGCTTTATCATTCTAGATGAGCTCATCATTTCAAGGGCATTTATTGTGATGGTTCCCAATCTTATATTTTTGGCCCAGACAAGACTTGTGCTCCTGACTTGCATATCTAACTGCTGCTTGACATCTTAAGTTGGGTGTTATTTCACAATACCTTAGACATAGCATGTCTAGAATAGGGCTTGGAGAAAAACAGTGTTCCACCCTGGCTGGTGTGGCTCAGTTGGGAAAGGTTGCCAGTTCGATTTCCTGTCAGGGCACATACCCAGGTTTCAGGTTTGATCCCTGGTCAGGGTGCTAATGGGAGGCAACCAGTCGATTTTTTTCTTTCTCTCTCCCTGTCCCTTTCTCTCTTTATAAAAATCAATAAAAACATACTTTAAAACAACCTTCCCTATCTGTTCTCAGTGTTCATCCATTTACCCAAGCCAGGAAACTTGCCGTCATCCTTAATTTTGTCTGTCTTACCCCCATCCCCATTTGAATCCAGGGGCACATTCTGTTGATTCTGCTTCTAGAGTGTTCCTTGAATACATTTTCTTCCTTTCTTTATTTTTTCCTTGTGAACAGGTTGTCATCTTTCTCTTTGCCTTCCTTCATTTAATTATCATTAGTAAAAGTGATTTTTAAAAAAATGCAAACTGGTTTGTGCCATTTTGGGTTAAAATCCTTTAGTGACTTCATAGTTCACTTTAAATAAATTCCATGATCCTATTACAGTCCCTGCACATGATGTGGCCCTTTCCTCTCCCTTCAGTCTGATAATAGGTTGAGTGTGTTCCTTTTCATGGTGGTAGGTACTTAGGGGTCAGCTCGAAGGATTGATGAGTTTCATTTGCTTTATGAGATTATTTGGTACCATTGGGAAGTCAAGATCTAATAGGCCAGTTGGCTTTATAGATCTGAGTTCAGGGCATGAGGCCTAATCTCTGAGTGAGTATCATCTTTGTATGAGTGAAAGTGAAGCCACAAGTGTGGATGAGATCCCTGTGGAGAATGTTTAGAGAAGTGGACATTGAAAGACTGAATCCAGGTACAATTTTTGGAAATAACAAGACTAGTTAAATGCAACTGAACTTTTCTCTTAGGTGAGCTATTTACTTCTCTTGGTTTTCTTACATATAAGTGAGGTTAAAAAAAACCTCTACAAGAGTGGAGGTGGAGAAGCTGTAAGTTTTGAGGTTCTCTGGATCAGCACAGAATCAGCCTGGCATCAGTTTGTATTACCAAATTGATGGCTATATCAAAACAAAACAGGCTTAAGAGATTAAATTTATCTTCGATTCTGAGTATTTATAACACTTCTTTATGTGCTAGACTCTGTGCAAAGTACCAGGGACGCAAAGACAACTGAGACACTGTCCCTGCCCTCAAGGTCTCAGTGTGATGGAGCAGTACAGCTAGGAGGACTGATTTGTGCTTGAGAAGATACTGTGGGAACAGAGGTAGAGTAGGCCAGTCTTTTCTGTGAAGGTGTTGCCTGATTTGAATCCTGAAGGACAAGTGTGCGTTAGTTAAGCAAGTAGGGGATGGAAGGTAGAGTAGTATGTGCCAAGAACTGGAGGTGAGATGGAATATGAGACGTTTGGCATTAGATGGGTCACAGAGGGTTTTATATTTATGTCCAGGTGATTAGACTTTATTCTCATGCATTAAGGAAATAAGAGGATCAAGTTTGCATTTTAAAATGCTCAGTCCAACAGCTTTTTAGTAACTGAAGTGGGGAAAGAATTGTAGGCTAAGAGGCCTAGAGACACACTTGCTAGGCTGTTACATACAGAAACATGGTCAGGTCTCGCAGGTCTGGTTCAGTAGTTGAGCATCGACCTATGAATCTGGAGGTCATGGTTCCATTTCTAGTCAGCATACATACCTGGGTTGCAGGCATAATCTCCAGTAGGGGTGTGCAGGAGGCAGCTGATCCATTATTCTCTCTCATCATTGATGTTTCTGTCTCTCTCTCTCTCCCTCTCCCTCTCCCTTGCCCTCTCCCTCTCTGAAATAAAAAAAATGTATTTTAAAAAAAAACCATGGCCAGGTGGCTAGAGATGAATAATTTGATTATTGATAGAATTCACATTTTTTATTTTATCCTTTTGATTTCCCTAGGTGGATAAGTACTTGAAGGAAATTCTTCAAGATTTGATAAAGAACCTTACCAGCAGTATGTGGCGAGTTCGAGAATCCAGGTACAATTTTTGGAAATAACAAGACTAGTTAAATGCAACTGAATTTTTCTCTTGACGTTTTTAAGTTTTATACTTTGGGCCAAAGGAGTAAATTAAAGCTTCTTTAAAAATATATTTCTGGTTGGGTTAGGCAGTCCATTGATATTAAACTATTTAACTCTGGTCAGTGGTTTTCTTAAGATGTCTTAGTTTTTATAAGTATGAAATTAAAGAAGTAGTAGATCATTTGTTAAATTGGTAGAAATCAAGATATATTTATATACTCTCATGACTTGGTTAGGGGAGGATTTATGTACGCATGTTAATTTATATTTATTAAGTGCCTGCTATATACTTGGCAGAGTGCTAAGTACACTGGTAATTAAAAAATGATGTATCATCTCGAAGAGATTGTATTATAGTTGTGGGAAACAGACATTGGATGACTGTAAATGCCATATGTCTGTGGTATATTTGAGTCACCAAAGAGAAACTGGTCATTGCTGTCTTGAGGTGGGGTAGAGTAAGGACTTAGAAATACAGGCAGAATGCATATTCTTTTTTGATACGAATGTTTCACAGTAAAATTTTGAGCTTTCTTGATCATGTATTTGAAACCAAATTGTTTATTTTCAGCTGTTTAGCTCTGAATGACTTACTAAGAGGAAGACCCCTAGATGACATCATTGATAAACTTCCAGAAATTTGGGAAACTCTTTTTAGAGTACAAGATGACATAAAGGTAAAAATCTGCCTTTATTTATAGAATAGCTTAAACTGAAATCATTAAAATATGTATAATTATATATTTAAAAATTCAATATCCAGAGTATTTTTAAAGACTGCGAGTTCTTCCTATATTTCCTGGGAATTCTAAATTTTAGATATTTTGGTATTTTACCATTAAAATTAGGCATTTCAGCCTGGCTTGTGTGGCTCAGTAGTGGAGCATCGACCCATGACCCAGATATAAACTGAATTGACTTTTTAAAAAAGATGGCCATTGCTTGAGCTTCTTTTAATAGAGATGTCATGATGCTATTGATTAGGGACAAATAAGAGTTTAGAAATGATCCAGAATAACTCTACTTTGATAAGTTTCATAAATTGGATCAGCCATTCCTAAATGGCATGACTAGTTCCTCTGCATTTTTCCTGGGAAATCTAAATTTTAGATATTTTGATATTTTACCATTAAAATTAGGCATTTCAGCCTGGCTTGTGTGGCTCAGTAGTGGAGCATCGACCCATGACCCAGGAGGTCACTGTTCAATTCCTGGTCACATGCCTGGGTTGTGGGCTCAATCCCCAGTAGAGGGCATGCAGGAAGTAGCCAATCAGTGATCCTCTTTCATCATTGATGTTTAATTCTTCTCCTCGTCTCCCTTTCTTTCTTTTAAATCAATAAAAACATATTTATTTTAAAAAAAGGCATTTCAGTTTTGCCTTTCTTTCTGTCTATTTATTAGAGATATTTTAAAAGTTTTTTAGAATCCTCATAGAGATCTTTAAGTTTGTTTTTATAATATATTTAGTTTCTAAACTGTTATATTTAATAGCCATATTGTTGTAAGGTCAAAATAGATCATACCTAATTTTTAAAAAAAGTATATATGGCATGGAAATATGTTTCTTGATGGGCAAAGAGCCTAAAGAGGCACTGTTCTTTGCCTAGAATTGAAGTAGGACTTTTCACACTAACCTGTGTAGACCTAGAGGCAGTTATTATGCATTGTGGAAGGAAACTAACCTTTATAATGCCAAACTTTTCTCTTTTTTAGGAATCTGTACGAAAAGCAGCAGAACTAGCTCTGAAAACTCTGAGCAAGGTAAGAATTCTTATCTTATATGGGGGGGGTGAAATGGGGCAGGGTTCTAGTGACTTAGCAGAACCATAATAATGACTTATTTTTTATCAGATAAAATGACATTTAATTGCAGTGTAATTGGTATCATGTTATAGTTCACTGTTCTTACAATGAATGTGAAGCTGGGTGCTATTGCACTAGAACACCTATTAGTATATCTCACTGGTCTTTTTAAATGGTGAGCTTTTTTTGGTCTTTATATAAAGTCTGACTTTTATTTGACCGTGAAGAGCATGTTACTCATTTAGATTAAGCAACATCTGTCTTTTCTCTTTACTACTGCTGTGTTTTATATGTTAATCTGCCTTTCATTTTTATGAAGTTGGCAAGCTCTTTGAAACTAGTTTCCCACTTGAACTTGATTTTATGGTATATCAGAGATTAATACATTCTGGGTCATGTTGTTAAATATTTTCTTAGAAATTTTCTCATTTTATCTTTAGTGGTTTCCTATTTCACAAATTGGAAGGCCAAAGCTTAGAAAATAAAGTACATTACCAAATTTTCCATTTAGTTATTGCAGACATAGGACTCAATCCCAGTTCTCCTTCTTCTGTTTCTTTCTGTAGTGTCATAGACAGTGGATTCACTCATCCTTTTCTATGGATGTGGGAAGTAGGAAGTGTTGGGTGAGAGGTCAGTTTCACTAATTTCTATACTCTTTGTGTGTGAGGTTTGTGTGAAAATGTGTGACCCTGCCAAAGGAGCAGCTGGCCAGAGAACCATCGCTGCCCTTCTGCCTTGCCTTCTGGACAAAGGAATGATGAGTCCTGTGACAGAAGTTCGAGCCCTCAGGTGTGAATCAGTTGATGAAATGAATATACTGGATTTACTTAGTTCTGTGAATGTTTCGATTTGAAAGTGTGGAAAATGAGATGAGGAAAACCCAAGGTAACCCAAGAAAGAGCATTTAGTAAAAAGCCTAGAATATATTTGCAAAAACATTCTCTTGGGAACCTTGCTTTTGACCAGCATTTTGCCATTTGGCCTCACCCTTGTGAAGAGTGTTTTTTAAAAAATTTTCATTGGCCTCTGTGCCCAGCAAGCACATTTTCCTGTTAGGCCATGAGTCCTTGGGAGCTTGCTTGCTGGTTGTACCATCTAGTAATATTGCAGAGCTTACTAGTTTTAAAATAAACTTTACCACTTGCAGTAATTAAATATTAAAAGAATACACTCACATTTAGATACATATGGCGATTTTAAGTTGAAATTAACAGAATGATTCTAGTTTGTATTCTTTGGTTTATTTTTAAACTAGAATACTATTTAGGAACTTTATTCCATTTTTATTTCACTCTTTAAATTGGACCAAATTGATAGTACTGGCAGTATTCATAGTTGATGAGGCAAAGTTCTTTTAGGAGTGATAAAATTAGGACGTCATCATTTTGCTGTCCTCAGTGAAATAATCTAGGTATTGATTTTTTTGTGGCTTCCAAATCCACTGGTAAAAGGCTGATGGGGAACTTTATAATGGATGGTTCAGTCTAACCCAGCCGTGGGCAAACCACGGCCCGTTTGAAATGAATAAAACTAAAAAAAAAAAAAAGACCGTACCCTTTTATGTAATGATGTTTACTTTGAATTTATATTAGTTCACACAAACACTCCATCCATGCTTTTGTTCCGGCCCTCCGGTCCAGTTTAAGAACCCATTGTGGCCCTCGAGTCAAAAAGTTTGCCCACCCCTGGACCAAACTGGAATTCACCATCACTCTTTTTTTTTTTTTTTTTTTTTTTTTCACCATCACTCTTAACAGCACAAACAAGGAGCAGACATGTGCCTGTGATGTGCTGGGGCAGGACACGTAAACAACACCTATGAAAGATTCTTTTTTTAAAAAATTGAACCTGAACTTGATTGAGCCTGCAGATCTACGTAAGAGACAGAGGAACATGTTAAGTGACACCATCAGGATATAGTCAATGCGGACAAATAAATTATTTAGAAACAGAGAAGGAAAGTCACTATTAAAAAGATTCAAGAACTGTAGCAAATTGCCACGTGTGGATGGGCCCTGGGTTCGATTTCAACAAACTCAAACACAGTTGTGAAACAGGGGAGTTTGGATATTAGGTGACATGAAAAAAATTAATATTTTTGAGTGTGAATTACTGTTTTGATTAAGATTAAAGTGTCCTTGTCTGTTTGTGATACATACTGAAGTTTAGTGAGAGAATATGCTTCAAAATAATACAGTGGCAGGGGAGAGAGGATGTCCTTCAAAATAATACAGTGGCAGAGGGAAGAGTATGTCTGTGTGTATTATGGTAGAGGTGTAAATGAAGTGAAGTTGGCCAAAGATTGCCAATTGTTGATCTGGGTGGAGAATACATAGAATTTAACTTACAATTTTCTCTACTTTCATATATGTGTGAAAATATGTATAATACAAAGTAAAAGCAAAAAATAGTGTAAGACCAGGATCTATAACCAACTGAGTATATTCTTAAATGCAATACATTGCAAAACATCCCCATGATTAGATTTGTAGGGCTTATTATTAGTATTGTTAAAAGGACTGTGTTTTCTGTGTGTCTGTAGCATTAACACTCTTGTGAAGATCAGCAAAAGTGCAGGAGCCATGTTGAAACCACATGCACCAAAACTCATCCCAGCTCTGCTAGAATCCTTAAGTGTATTAGAACCCCAGGTTCTCAATTATTTGAGTCTCCGGGCTACAGACCAAGAAAAGGTGAGTTGACAACACAGATGTTTAGGTAAGTGTCGTGAAAGAGGAGCCCTGTGAAGGTCTGGGGCCCATCTGAACAGTCCTTCCATTGTCCTTAGACAAACTGCATGCCCTGAACGGTACTTCACCACTCTTGATACAGCTCAGTCACTGTAACCACAGGGATGCCCTTTTTCAGGGTGGGTAGGGACAGGGCTCATATGCTGTTCTGTGAGTCAGATGAAAATGACACTTCCATCCAAAAAATGCATTAACATTTAACACAGTTTTTGTCCGTTTTTTATTTTTTTATTTTTTTAGGGGTTGGGTCTATACTCTCAGAATCCTTTTATGGGTCACTCACTCCTACCCTACAAGTAAAGAGAATTTGTATCTAGACTTTGGCATAGTCTAAAATTACTCTGCTTTTTAGATATACTGAGATTTTAAAAAATTAGAGTTCTAAATATTACAGATGAAACATATTTATTATGAAAAATGAAAACTATACAAAGAATATAAAGTAATTCCCTGGGAGTCTTCTTTCCCCTACGAGCACAGTATTATTTCCTGAGGAGTACCCACTCTTGACAGTTTCCCGT
This sequence comes from Myotis davidii, assembly GCF_000327345.1. Lineage (NCBI taxonomy): Eukaryota > Metazoa > Chordata > Mammalia > Chiroptera > Vespertilionidae > Myotis > Myotis davidii. The sequence continues at coordinate 3,706,581 of NW_006296226.1, read as the reverse complement.
GTCTTAAAATTCTTTTGTAGTCATAGGCTATAAAACCAAACATACTAATCTTAAAATAGAATCAGACTATGAATGTTGTTCTGCAGCTTGCTTTTTGTAATCAACAAGATACCATGTTTGTAGATATCGATCTATTACATTCTTTTTAATTCATGCCTAGTATTCCACAATGAGACGATTTTGAATTTTTGTAGGAGAGATTTTGTGGCATCAAACATTATGAATGTTCTATTTCCTCCATATCTTAAAGCCAACATTGAATGATATCAATCTGATAAGCAAGAATCATTGTTCTAATTTACACTTTCTGATTATTAGTGTTGTCCATTTTCTTTTCATACTATATTAGCTATTTTTATTTTTTCTATGAATTGTGTGTTTCTATTCCATGCCTGTTTTTGTACTTGACTTACTTATGTTTTTCCATTTGTCTTTATTTATTAGGACAGAGTGCCATGTAGATTGTAAATGTTTTTTCTCAGTTGACTATTTGATTTTTAACTTGCCTATGCTATGTAATAACTTACTGTCTTTTCCCTGTTTCTTCTCCATTCTTTTAGCAGTAGTCTTGCCCCTTCCCAACCTTGTAGGTATTGAGAATTAGGAAATATAAATTCTATTCCAGACTTTTCAGCTTTGGGCAAGTCACTGCCTTATTTTTCTTATTTATTATGTCCAGATAGTGTTAACCTCTCCTACAGCATAGCTATTAGGCTAAAATGCCATTGTAAATGAGAAGGCCCTTTACAAAGTTCAAGCAATAAATGTATGAATTTTCTTGTTGCTTAGACACATTTTTTAAAAACCTTAGGTGGAAATTTACTTAGTCTATTCCTTTACTTAGTAGATGGTGAACCTGAGGCTCAAGTAGGCTGGATGACTTGCTCAGAGCCTTACATGTTAATTTCTGAGGGCCGTTAATTTCTAAATATTGTCTGAATTTCTCACCTGTAGTGAGATGCTGCCTCTACAGGTAAATGGTTGAATGTAGGTCAAAAGGAATTAGAATTGGACTTATGTTTGACTTTGTTATGTATATTATCTTTCAAGAGTCTTCAATTTGGCATAAAGCCCTTTTATGGGAGTGTGTAGAGGTTCTTTGTTAATTGAATGTGCTGAGTGACTTCAGTTTCTGTTCTCAGGCTGCGATGGATAGTGCTCGACTCAGTGCTGCCAAATCCTCTCCCATGATGGAAACAATCAACATGGTCAGTGCCTAATGTAATGAGAGAGTTTAAGTGTGTTTGCTTACCTTAGAGTGTAATTGTTCAAAATTTCTAGGTTACATTAAATGAAATAGAAATTTAAGGGAGAGTCAAACAGCTATTGTGACTTCAGTTTTTTCTTAGTATAGTTCTTTCTTCTTTTGTATTACTAAATGGAATAAATGATTTTTCAAATACTAGAATCCATTAGTCCAGAGTTGTGTTAGAGGAGAACAATATTACTAAAATATTTCTGTATAGATCTAGGTATCCTTTGTCCTACTTAGCAAGATTCAGATTTTTGTTGCTACCTGAGCATGGGCTTTGGGAAGACCTGGGGCGGTGTAGGCGGGACTTACTCAGTGAAGCAGGCAGCATAAAGGCAGGGGAAGAGACCTGAGCAGTATTGATAGGTTTTTTTTTAGTCATAGGAAGGGATTTGCAAAAAAGAACTGCTTAGCACCGAAGTTCTAAGTTCCTGGATTCTTAGATTAGGAGTCGCTAAGGTCACTAAAGTTGTCTCTGTTGTGCATACCCTGGAGTGGTTAGCCCAGAGCTCATGAGCGACTGGAAATAATTTTGCTAAGCAGATCACAAGCCTGGACAGAAGGAGATATTTTTTACGGTTTACTGAGAGACCGGCCAAAGTTTGGTCTAAGGATGTTACTTCTTAATTGGATTATTGGGAGGAAAAGAAAACTTAAATAGGAATAGTTAGCAAACACCTTATAGGTGTGCTCTTTAATAACAGAATATACTTCATTGCATTGTAAAAAATATAGTGAAGCAAATCTGCTAAGAAATCAACTTTAATAAGATGAATTGGTAGGGCAGACCCACTGAAGACCAGTTTTAATGTAGGTCCTTATACTAAACATGGACTGACAGAGGAAGTAGGTCCAGCAAGATCCTTTCGTGTTGGATAATCATTATTAATTTTCTCCTTTAGAAAGTCAGTGTTTTTCATTATTTCTGTTATGTTTATAATGCTGAACCACCGATGAATGGTTTTTGTTTATAGTACAATGATGGTTTTTACATTGAAATTGGAGCAAAATCAAACTAGCGATTTTTCAACTTCATGTCAAATTTAGTGGGTACATATTTGATTGACATGGGCAGTTTTTAATTGAAGGTGTGGTATGGGCTTTATTGTCTAAGGTTAACTTTATATTTATTCTTTTCCAAAAGTGCCTGCAATATCTTGATGTGTCGGTGCTGGGTGAGCTAGTTCCTAGATTATGTGAATTGATCAGAAGTGGTGTAGGTCTTGGAACTAAGGTACGTAAGTGTATTTTTCACAAGAGTAATTCTCATTTGTTTAGGCCACAAAAATATAATAGCCACATGTTTGAAATACATTTTTTTTAATAAAACCCAATATTTTAGGTTAACCAGTTTGTTTTTATGGTTGCATTAATAAATTAAGACATGTAACTAATTTAGGAAATGACATGTGACTTAATATTGTCCTTTTTAGTGGAGTCATTTCTGTCCCCCAGGTGCTGTGTACATGCCCTCTGGGTTCTCATTCATTATCACTTATTAATGGGAATGCTCATCCATTAATAAGTTATCAGGTGTGGTTATTTTTAGGTGGGGATTAGCATTTTCACAGCACTCAGCAGGTGTTTGGATAGGAAAATGTCTTTCCAAGATTTTTCAAAGATCAGACCCTACCCCCACACTCTAAAAACAAGCAAGTCACATTTTTTTTTCCTCCTGACAAAATTAACACTTGCTTGCCTTTTAAAACTTTAGCATTTATAGATCAGGGGCAAGTTAAAATTTGTCCTAAGCTTACCACCCCGAGATCATTGCTGTTAATACTTCCTAGTGTTTCCTTCCAGCTGCTTATTCTTGCATGTGTCTTCCACAGCGTCCTCTTTAATGGTCATATGATATTCTGCTGTGTGGCTGTCACATCATTTCTTTCTTTCTTTATTTGTACATCATTTCTTTTAATCCATCAAGGAACATCTGATTTGTTTTCAGCTTTTTCGATATTAAACAAAGCATGTTATGAATGTCTTGGGACACATGTGAAGCTATTTCTATGGTTAAATTTCTAGAACTGGAAATGTCAGAACAAGGATGGACAAGATGACATATGTTGCCCTCCCAAAATATTGAATCAGTTTTCTTTCTTTTTTGGAAAAAAAAATTTTTTTGTTATTGATTTTTAGAGAGAGAGGAAGGGAAAGGGGGAGAGAGATAGAAACATCGATGAGAGAGAAACATCGATCGGCTACCTCCTGCACACCTCCTACGGGGATTGAGCCCGCAACCTGAGCATATGCCTTGACCAGGAATCGAACTGGCGACCTCCCGGTGGATGATGCTCAAACAACTGAGCCACACTGGCCAGGGCTAGTTGCAGTGTATGAGAGCACCCATTTTCCTCCTGGAGGTTTTGAAAAAAAATCTCTGCATGGCTAATTTAAAATAAGAGTTTTCCTCTTTCCAGATGGATTCATGGAGGGGCTGTTAGACTTTGTATATTTTATTTTTAAATCTTCGACACCCACCTAAAACAAAGGGTTTCAGAGTGCTGTGACCATCAAATTTAGACCTTTGCCTTTGTAACCCTGTAGGGAGGCTGTGCCAGTGTCATTGTGTCATTAACTACTCAGTGTCCCCAGGACCTAACACCTTACTCAGGTGAGTTTGTCAAAACTGTGCGTAGTGATATTTTTCTATGGTCATGTCTTGTGTGACAAGATTTAAAAAAAATAATTATTATTATCATTCTGACATGCTTGTGATCCTGTATACTTTTTCTCCCTCTTCCTTTATCTCTTTGTTGCAGGAGTAAAGGATGATCAATTTTAGCAAGTTTTATAAGTGTTTGATTATTTCTCAGTGGTATAAGAAGGTGAAAGTATCTGTCATCCTGTAGGATTTGTTTACTGTATAGCTCATTATACATCAGCAATTTTCTCATCTTACAGTGGCCCCTAGGCGGGCCTAATGAACTTTTTGTACCTAGCTTTCATTTTTTCAACTTCCTTCACAATATTTTAGACACAGATGAATTTTAAATTTTATATCAGGCAAATGGACATTACAAATATAATATACAAGGACTCTAAACTACCCTGGAATAAATCAGGTATTAATTGCAGGGTTAAGTTTGTTTTGGTTCTGGGGACAGAGCAAACCATTTGGTCAACCAAGTGCCAGATTTTTCTCCTTTATTTCTGATAGGTAAACTTATGAGTGCTTTACTTAGTGGCCTGACAGATCGAAACAGTGTAATTCAGAAATCCTGTGCATTTGCTATGGGCCATTTAGTTCGGGTGAGTTGAATTTCTTACCTAGTTAAGTAATTATACTTAGATAATTATACAGAAATGACAGTATTGTTTCTTTTTCAGACCTCACGGGATAGCAGCACCGAGAAACTCCTGCAGAAGCTCAATAGCTGGTATATGGAGAAAGATGGTACCTTTTAAATATTTATATTATTTTAAATTCAGATGTTAACAATCTAATCTTATTTTATGTGCTTTGCTAAGAACATTTCTAATTTATTTTACTGTGGTCCAGATTGAGCAATAGTCTATTTAGATTAGTTACCCTTAAAGACAGTATCATAAGGATTGTGTTTTTTTTCTGCTTCTCTTCAGAACCCATCTACAAGACCTCTTGTGCTTTGACTATTCATGCTATTGGACGCTATAGCCCTGACGTATTGAAGAACCATGCCAAAGAAGTTCTGCCTTTGGCATTTCTAGGCATGCATGAGATTTCTGACGAGGAGAAATCAGAAAAGGAAGAATGTAACTTATGGACTGAAGTGTGGCAGGAGAATGTACCTGGTTAGTAAACAGTACCTATGAGTTAAACCTATTTCTTAAGAATCACAGCTGGAGTTTTTACTCATATTTTTCATTCATAAACTCCTGTAGCTCCTTTCCCAGGACCTTAATAGCATGTGTCCCGTTTGCTTTTGAGCCTCTATCCAATTGCTGAGTTCTCAAGGTTGGCGGTCAGAGCTCTTCTCTTTCCTCTCTCATTGCTGCCCCCGTGCAAGAGTAGGAACGCTGTCCCAGAAGAGTAGAGTTTTACTTACTTTAATTGAGAGTGAAGAGTGATTTTATGTTGCCTTAGAGCATTATTTAGAGTAGTGCTTCTCAAACCACCCTCCTTTTTTTTTTTAACTTGGACACACGCACATCAATGGAATGAGGACTATTGGCATGATGCCCTCATGTACATACCCAAGTACATGAAGTCCTGCGGTTGTAGAGATATATCACAACACCACCTGCTTTCTCTCCCTATTACGGCGTGGCATAATGTAACCATTAAGAATCACTGCTTTAGACTGTGGTTACTGACTTTTTCAGACTTAGGAAAGAAAAAGCAGTAATTTATTTTAATTTTAATTTCTTGGTCACTTAAAAGTTGCTTTAATTTTACCGTTTGTAACCTAGGTTCCTTTGGTGGCATTCGGTTATACCTGCAGGAGTTGATTGCTATTACCCAGAAGGCTTTACAGTCTCAGTCCTGGAAAATGAAAGCCCAGGGTGCAATTGCCATGGCATCAATTGCAAAACAAACCAGCTCCCTAGTACCTCCATATCTGGGAATGATACTGACCGCATTACTGCAAGGCCTCGCTGGAAGAACGTGGGCAGGAAAGGTAAAGGAACCACTCACGCCCCATTAAATCTAACGTATCCTTAAAGGGTGATGACTTTGTCTTTCATTTCTTACAAAAATTAGAATCTGGTTTTGTGAGATATCAGATGGATTGTTTTTGTGAACCAGATTTTCAAAGTGCCACCCATGTGTCCTGAATACTGCATAATAATGCTGGAGATTGATTTTTTACTTATCATGTTTAGCTTTTTAAGATAAGTTTTAAACCAGTGACCTCATGCACAGATCAGGATTGGGCATATGTGAAATTGAATAGCAAGGCAGGCTGTCCAAACCTGGACCTGAGGATGCTCATCTCTGGGCCTATGAATGAGTAACAGTCATTTTTTGTACAAGGGCAGTAGTAGTATACTTACAGTGAGCACTCAGCAGGGAAAATGAGATTGTGGCAGCATGAAACAATCTATTTGATGCTGTAAACGTCAGTGTTGGCCAGTGCAGTACCAGAGAAGAAGAGCTGGGTTAGGAGCAGATTAGTTCTAACTCCATTGTCCACACTTCTGCCTGTGTGACCTTGGGCAAGTCAGCTCTCTAGGCTTTATGAAATGGAGAGAAAGGCAGTTCTGCATCTATGGGTGTACTTATTAAACAGCAAGAGCCTAAAGATAAGATGACTCTGGTTGATTTTTATTGTCACAGTTACGAAATTGTAGTCATAGTGCAAAGAATGTAAATGACAAATATGTGTGTAATAGTATTCTCTCATTTTTCAACCCTTTAGGAAGAACTGCTGAAAGCCATTGCCTGTGTGGTGACAGCTTGCAGGTAAATGTTCTGTTAGTGAAGATGCCATTTCTTAAACTGAACCCGAGAGTGGCAGCCTTTATTAACTGTTGTGACGCTTTTGTATGGGTCCTGTAGTGAAGAGCTGGAAAAGCCTGTGCCAAATCAACCCAGCACAAATGAAATTCTCCAAGCTGTTCTCAAGGAGTGCTGCAAAGAGAACCCCAAATACAAAATTGTAGCAATCAGCTGTGCAGGAGATGTCTTGAAGGCCACCAAAGAAGACAGATTCCAGGAGTTTTCTGACATTGTCATACCTCTCATCAAGAAGGTAATGACCACCTGTATCCTCTCAGGTCTGGTTTCTACTTCAAAAATGAAAAAGAAAAGATTTTTCTGTGTTCTGTTTGCATATTTTATTATAGGATTAGTGTAGCTGCAGATAGCAGAAAATCATTGCCCTCATGGTCCACAGTGTAGCTACATTCCAGACAGGTGATGACAAAGCTGAAGAAAGAATGAAGGATCAAAGTAGGCATGTCAGTGCTTTCTTAAGGAGAGTTCCTGGAAATGCTGCCTGGCATTTTCACTTCTATCCCGTTGGCCAGTACTTAGCTGAAATCTGGCTGCAGATGCATTCTCGGTGTCCATTAGTCCTTCATGGGAGAAGGGGACAGTGGTTAGCTTTATTTTATTTATATACTAGAGGCCCGGTGCACAAAAATTTGTGCACTTGCGGGGGCGGGGGGGTCCCCTTAGCACGGCCTGTGCCCTCTCGCAGTCTGGGACCCCTTGGGTGATGACCACCTGCTGGCTTAGGCCTGCTCCCTCGGGGGGGATTGGGCCTAAGCTGGCAGTCAGACATCCCACTGGCAGCCCGGCAGCCCTTGGGGGATGTCCACTTG
>NW_006296226.1:3697635-3698423 GCF_000327345.1 Myotis davidii | reverse complement strand
GCTTTTATTAGATAGGACTTTAAATATATTTTTATTTATTTCAGAGAGAAGGGAGAGGGAAAGGGAGAGGGAGAGATAGAAACATCAATGATGAGAGAGAATCATTGATTGGCTGCCTCCTGACTGCCCCCACTGGAGATTGAGCCAGCAGCCTAGGCATATGCCCTTGCCTGGAATTGAACCTGTGACCTTTCAGTCCACAGGCTGACACTCTGTCCACTGAGCCAAACCAGCCAGGGTTGGTTAGCTTTATTTTTAAAACAAAGCAGAAAGATGAGTTTATTGCATGGGTTTTGACCTGCAAGCCAAGAAACTCTAGGCTACAGGAGTGGACATTAGAATGAATGGTCTCTGTCATACAGGGTGGGGCAAAACTGGGTTTACAGTTGTTCATATGGAAAGTAATACAATAATTAATAAGTGCTAATATAAGAATAACCTCTATGTTTTGCATACTCATAATTGTAAACACACTTTTGCCCCACCCTGTAGTTACAATAAGCTTTGCCTTTGAGCTTGTGCAGAAGTCACCCCAGCCTCCTAGTGTGAAGACAGGAAGCTCAGTATGTCACTGTTAATGGCCTCTGCCATTTAATGGGGGGCACAGAGTTTGATCCAAAACAGACTTCAGACAGAAGCTCTCCCACTGCAGACACAGCTGACTCTCATAGCAAGTTAGCCTGGAGGTCAAATCACCCCCGGTATTGCCGACAACAATCAAGGCTTAACTACAACAAGACTGCGCACAAAGACCACAAGGGGGTGCACCAAGAAAGCACAAATAATGT
>NW_006296226.1:3681029-3696520 GCF_000327345.1 Myotis davidii | reverse complement strand
TAAGAGACTGGACAAAAATCGTGCACCTATGGATGAGGACAGTGGGTGGGGAGGGCGGAGGGTGGGGTGGGACCTGAGAGGAAGGGAGTTATGGGGGGGAAAAAGAGGAACAAATGTAATAATCTGAACAATAAAGATTTAAAAAAACACAAAAAAAAACAAAGAAAAAAAACAAAACAGACTTCAGTTTCATTTGGAAAATGAAATACTTGTTTTTAAAGAAATAAGGGTATAGTTTCACTATTTTTTGTGACACATGAAATTGTTGAAATAGCATTCTTATTTCTTGTGTGGCTGCTAATTTATAGTTGTTTTCTTTGAGTAAAAAGGCTATTGAAATAATATTTCCTACATAATAGATTTGGAAGACTTATATTTTAAGTTGATATTTTGAGCTAGCTGGATGAGTCACTTCCAACCTGTTTCCTTCTTGTAGGAGTTTGGATTTAGATCATTACCAAGTTCTTTCATCTTTAATTCCATGATTCTAATGCAAGTATTTTTATGTGGTGCTCAAAATACTACATAGACAGTGTTTATTTTCCACTTTGCCTCAGATTTCCTTGAAACGATTTCCCATATTTATTAGAAGATGTAGTATCCTGTTAATGCAGCTGGAATCTCTGCTAGGAGCCTTTGAGAGCCTGGGCAAAGCCTGGCCCCGAAATATGGAGACTCAGCGTAAGCACCAGAACCTGCACTTGAAGAAGTGCTGTAACCAGAGGTTACTTATTGAGAGCAGAAATGTTCTGAGTGATAAGTTATTGTTTCTTGTACCTTCTGACTAATAGAATTATCCAACACAAATTTTACTCCTACATTGGCACATAATCCTATTGTATCAGTTTGTTAGGGTTGCTATAACAAAGTACCACAGACTAGGTGGCTTAACGAACAGAAATTCATTTTCTCACATTTCTATTTGAGATCAGGGTGTCAACAGTTTTGCTTTTTTCTGAAACCTCTCTCGGCTTGTAAATAACGATCTACAATTCTTCCTAATCTCTTCTTATGAGAACACCAGCAATACTGGATTAGGGTCCACCCCCATGACCTCTTTAAAGATGCTGTCTCTCAGTACAGTTGTTCTGAGGTTCTTAGGTTTAGGACTTAGTTATGAATTTGGGGGAACGCAATTCAGCCCTTAACACCCATGATTTACTATATATATAGTTTGACTATAAAAAGAATTCTCTTACTCTTCTTTGTGATACTATTTGCTGAGCAATCCACAGAATATATTAGTGGGGTCTCTTCATCTTGGAAATTAATGGCCTTGTAAGTAAACAAATCTTTAATTAGCAAGTGATGCTGAAACCGGTTTGGCTCAGTGGATAGAGCGTCGGCCTGCGGACTGAAAGGTCCCAGGTTCGATTCCGGTGAAGGGCATGTACCTGGGTTGCGGGCACATCCCCAGTAGGGGATGTGCAGGAGGCAGCTGATCGATGTCTCTCTCTCATCGATGTTTCTAACTCTCTATCTCTCTCCCTTCCTCTCTGTAAAAAATCAATAAAATATATTTTAAAAAAATTAGCAAGTGAAATCTCTGTTTCACTGAGAACCTTGAGACTTTTTGAGAGATTTTTAGAATTGGATGTGTATTTCCAAAGGGTTAAGTAGATGAGCAAACAGTAAACCTTTGTTTGTTGGATTAGGTTGCAGTTAGGAGTCTTTTGACTGGGCCTTGAACTTGGGAATCAGGCTCCTCTGAAGTTTGCCTTCTGTTAGTTTCTGCAGTGTTTCCCCCTAGACATCTTAATATGCTTGAATGTTAATTAAAAAGTATGTTGATTATTTGTAATTGGATATGTCTGAAATCAGATTTAAGATTGTCTCTGAGCCTTGTCATTCTTTTGTGAACTTTAAAAAGTAGATTTGCCATGTATAGGAAGGATTTTCCAAAAGATAAGTATTTATAAATGGTCTTATGTCTTAGCATTATGTTATGGACTGCAGTGGAAGTCTACTTTTTTTTGACGCCATTAGGGCTACTGATTTTTTCTTGAATAGGGTAGGAAAAGTAGGGAATTTATATAAAAACTAGTGGCCCGGTGCACAGATTCGTGCACATTGAAAGGAAATTAATTAGAAGAAAGATTCGTGCGGTAATTACGTTACTGCAAAAAATTACATGTCAAAATAGTATATATAATATAGTATTATAAAATTAAAACGTGTGTGATAGGCAGCAGCGAGAGCTTTATATGTATCGCGCATGCACGATTTGTTTATTTTTAAATGGCCAGTGCGCATCGGTTGGACAGACGGATGGTTGGTCTCTTGGCCTTTTATATATATAGAAGATGATACCTATCCAAAGCAGTTTATTTAAGTGTAAGGCATAGAAATGTATATTCATTTGCCAGTTATTGAGGGGACGGCAAGCCTTTGATAATTGAACTGTTACACATTGACTTCTTGTACATCTTACTCACAAGGTATCATCTACAATTTCTGAGTTCTGTTTCTTTATGGTAGAAAAAGAGGCTAAAATCTCTTATGCAGCAATTCCAGTGCAGAATTCTTGTAGATTTTTACTGCTATCTATCTTTACATATGTGACTCAAACTAAAAATAATGACTTTATTGCGTTTTATACACCTATTTCATCAGTTAGCGTACTATCCTATCTAATAATAGACAAACATGGTAATTAACTGTACCTCCGACACGCTTCCCATTGGCTAATCAGGGCGATATGCAAATTAACTGCCAACTAAGATGGTGGCCGGCAGCCAGGCAGCTGAAGGGAACAGGAGGCTTGGTTGCCCCGGTGATGGAGGAAGCCAAGGTTCCCCGCCTGCCGCTGCCGGCTTCTGAGCTGCAACTCTAAGAAACAATGTTGCAATTATAGAAGTTAAACGAAACCCAGAAACCTGCTTTCGGCCAGCCGGGCTTCAGCCAGTGTTTCAATTATAGAACCAAAACAAACCAGATACCGGCTTTCTGCAGCCGAGGTCTCAGAGCTGGAGCCGAGCTTCAGAGCTAAAGCTGGCTCTCAGTTCCAGTGACAGATATAGAAGGTAAATAAATCCCAGAATAAAGCGCACTATGACACACACTGACCACCAGGGGGCAGACGCTCAATGCAGGAGCTGTCCTCTGGTGGTCAGTAGCTCCCACATGGGGGAGCTCTGCTCAGCCAGAAGCCAGGCTGATGGCTGCCAGTACAGCGGTGGTGGTGGGAGCCTCTCCTGCTTCCTCAGCAGCACTAAGGATGTCCGACTGCAGTTTAGGCCTGCTCCCCACTGGCATGTGGACGTCCCCCGAGGACTGCCGGGCTGCCAGCGGGATGTCTGATTGCCATCTTAGGCCCAATCCCCCAGGGAGCGGGCCTAAGCCAGCAGGTGGTCATCCCCTGAGGGGTCCCAGACTGTGAGAGGGCACAGGCCGCGCTGAGGGGATTCCCCCCCCCCAATGCACAAAATTTTGTGTACCGGGCCTCTAGTAATTATATAATTGTAATTGCCAAGTGCAGTTGGCATGACTGGTTTCGGATAGAGCTGCTGTCTGTTGGTAAGCCCACAGGAGCTCCCGCCTGCAGAGTTCTGCTTTCTTATCATTCAGGATGTTCTACAGGGAAAGGGAGTGTGGTTAAGATTCAGTGTCAGTTCCTTGGAGAAGGATACTGCTTTGAAAATGAACATTTATGAACAGTTATACACGACCTTCATGGGGGGAAGTTCTGATCAGGGTAGTTTGTTTGGGAATTGGACACAAAGTCAGCCTGAAGTTCTGTTTGTTTGGTTTTTTTGAAATTTCATGGCTTTAACTTAAGGCATTTGTTGTTTTATTTTTTCCTCCTTTTCCCTCTTTTTTTCTGCCTCCCTATCTCCCACCCATCTCTGCCCCTCTGTCGCTCTCTGTTTTTATCTCTGTCCCTCACTCGCTTTGTCTTTTGCTCCTTCACACTCCCTGTCCTGCTCTGTCCCATTCTGACTTTCTTCCCAGGTTGTTATCGGCAGGAGCTATGCAAATTGATGTGTGACCGGCTAAAACTCAGCACATGGAAAGTGCAGTTAGGAGTCCTACAGTCAATGAATGCCTTTTTTCAGGGGTAATTTGCTTCATAGTTTATTTATTTCGCCCTTTCCCCCTTAGCATTTTATATGTAATCAATGAAATTCTTTTAAATTTTAAAACTAAATGACATCATAAAGTGATACATGCAGATAGAAATTATTTGTGCCAGAAAGGTTTTGGAATATTTCTTAAAACTGGCATCTGTATCTTGCTTTCTGATTTTTATAGATTAATGCTTTTGGAAGAAGAACATGCAGACCCTGAGGCTTTGACTGAAATTCTCCTTGAAACTTGTAAATCAATCACATATTCTTTAGGTGAGTGTGATAAACTGACATTGATAAGGGGTCCTGATTTTAAAGGTCAGGGAGCTGAGCTTCAGATATTTTCCAGCTTTTGCTAGGAACTATGTTTATGGAAGTATTAAACTATCTTATTTAATATACTCTGTATGCCCAGACTGAAATATATTAACCTGGAACTATAATTTAGGATTTTCACTCAGATTAGAAAAACCTTTGTGATAAGTATTTTTAAAAAAACTTCTACTGGGAAATAATTTTAAACTTACAGAAAAGTTGCAATAATAGTACATATATCCCACATATGAAATCATATGGTTCTCGACTTTTGCTGTAGGACTTATTTTGCTAGGCATTATATTCTCAAGATCCATCCATGTTGTCTAAATGGCAGTATTTCATCTTTTCTTATGGCTGAGTAGTATTCCATTGTAATATGTACTACATCTTTATCGAGTCATCTGTCGAGGGATATTTCAATTATTTCCATGTGTTCACCACTATGAATAACGTTGCAATGAACATAAGGATACACACGTCTTTGCGAATAAATGTTCTCAAATTTTTCAAGTACGTACCCAGAAGAGGGGTTGCTAGGTCATATGGTAACTCTATTCTTAATTTTTTGAGGAATCTCCATAGTAGCTGTACCAGTTTACATTCCCATCAGCAGTGAATGAGGGTTTCTTTTTCTCCACAACCTTTCCAACACTTATTTTACTTGTCTTGTTGATAACAGCCATTCTAACAGGTGTGACATGTAATTAATGAAGCTAAGCATATTTTCATATATCTGTTGGCCATTTGTATGTCTTCTTGGGAGAAGTGTCTTTGGATTGTTTGTTTTTTTGTTGTTGAGTTCTGTGATATAAAACTGAAAGCAACAAATGAACAAACAAGACAAGTAAAAACTCATAGCTCCGGCCAGGTGGGTCATTTCGTTAGAGCACCGTTTCCATACGCCAAGGTTGTGGGTGTGATCCCTAATCAGGGCACATGCAAGAATCAACCAATGAACGTATATGTGAAACAACAAATTGATGTTCCCCCACCCCCTCTAAATCAATGCAAGAAAAAATAACCACACCAAAAAACCCTTATAGATACAGACAACAGGATGGTGGTTACCAGAGGGAAAGGAATGTTGGGGAGAGAGAGTAGAGGCTAAAGGGGGTCCAATATATGGTGACTGAAGGAGATTTTACTTTGGGTGGTAAACACAATACAATACACAGATGATGTATTATAGAATTGTATACTTGAAAGCCTATATAATTTTGTTAACCAAAGTCACCCCAATAAATTTAATTTTAAAAAGCTAGCAAAAACAAACAGAAACCTGAGCTCAATGACTTGCCAGGCTTAGCTCTCAGACATGGATGACACTGCCCCTGCGGTGGGAAGGTTGGGCTGCCATGAAGAGGGGTGACTTTTCCATCAGCCTGTGCCTCGGTTTCCCTCCTGTCCCATGCTGAGGGGCTCAGTCAAGATATTAAATAAAAATAGTTCATATAATACCCATATATCTTTTAACCAAAGTTGCCTGTTAACATTTTGCCCCATTTACTTAATCATTACTTCTATATACATATTTTTCTTGAACCATTTGAAAGTATATTGTTTATGTCACACCCCCCTTTACCTCTAAATTTTTCAGTGCCTGTTCTCTTACATCACCTCAGTACAGTTACCAACTTTAGGCAGTATAATGATGCCATTTTAAAAATCAAATTCTTTATTGTTCATGTTCTAGGTTTTCCATTGACTCAGAATGTTTTTTATAGAATTTTCCCCCTCGCCTCCATTAAGGAATTTCAGTCCAGGATCATTTATTGAATTTAGTTGTTATATCTTTTTATTCTTTAATTTGGAACACTCTCTCAGCCTTTCTCTGGCCTATATGACATTGACAATTTTGAAGAAAAGTCTCCCCCTATCTTTTTTAACTGGAAGGTTTCTCATGGTGTTTGTCTCATGTTTCCTCCTGATTAGATGCAGGTCATGACTTCCCAGTTGGGATACTCCCTCCATAAGTGACGTGCCTCACATCAAGAGGCACACAGTGTCCATCTGCCCTCACTGGCGATGTTAATTTTGATTACCTGGTCAAGGTATATTCAGTTTTCTCTACCTTCTAGTTAATATTCCACCTCACTCCCCTCGTGTCTAATAAGCAGCCTGTGGAAAATACTTTAAGACCATTTAGACAACCTGCTCTTCTTCACAGCTGTTTGAGGAAGCAGTGTCGGGAAGACACTTCAGGCCATGCAGGCATGCTGCTCCTCTCCAGAAGGCCTAGACCTAGCACGCATCAAGGTTTCTTCCTGAACCCGTTCTCACTGAGACGGCTTTCTAACTCCAGCCTCCCTCACATTTACCTTTTGACAGTTGGCATCCTCATAAGCAAGACCCCACCCTCTCCCTGTCTCTATTATCGATACTGATTCATGGATTCCTGTTCCCCCAGTTGGTTTATAATTAATTATTTTTCTTAATTTGTTGCTCATATGGTCGCAGATTTGGCCAGTGGAGGCTCCTTCAAGCTGACTCCTGTGTCCTGTTGACAGGTCAAGTCATTCTTACAGGCCCTTTTGTACTTTGTAACAAACAGGATGTTATAAGCTCATCTTGTGCTTTCCTTGCTGTGAGTTTGGTTGGGTTACTTTTTTCGGTAGACAATTTCACCGTGAACTAGATGCTGATTGAGAGCAGTGGTCACCAACTGGTGGTCCATGGACCACTGGCGGTCCATGAGGTCTGAAAGGCTGGCAACAGCCGATCTAGAGTAGACACTAAGGAAGTATGTTTTAGTTGTATAGTGTGCTTTTGGTTAAAGAACTGGCAGTTAAGAAACTGGTCTCTACAGGGTCCCAGGCAGGTGTCTCTGATTTTGCCTTTACCCTGGGTTGTGTAATGTTCTTTGTTAATTTGAGGTCATGCAAACCTAAAGACCCTTCTTAGGTATTATGAGGAGATGCATATGTGCTTAAGTAGTGTCTTTTGAATTCCCACTGCTAAATTGGGTCCTTTAAATATTGCCATTTAGTGTGGTGATTGATATATTTGGCTGACATTTTTTTTTTAAGCAAGGAATGTGGGCACATAGCACATTTCAAGTATTTAATGATAGATAACCCAGAAAGGGAACTTACTTCAGAAAAGGTGTGTCTTTCCCTGAATTTGTCATTTCTTAACATCTTTCAGTAACATTAACTTAATCTTGGAGCTTTTGTTTCGGAGGCATATAAAACAAGTAATGTGCATTATGTGATTTTTTTTCCTTAGAAAATAAGACGTACTCGTCTGTGAGAACAGAAGCTTTATCTGTGATAGAATTACTGCTTAAAAAGCTTGAAGGTGAGTTCCTGATAGTTCTGATTGAAAAACCGGAAAGCCAGGATATTTTATGGCATATGTTTTAGAAATTATTTTCCTGATTTTAATAAGCACATGCTCTAAATTACAAATTTATGGACATCCAAGTGGGACAAAGATAAAACCCTAAAATTTTATTAAAGTGTTTAAATTTTATGAAGCTGTAGTTATCTTAGAATAATAGTTTTTGTTTCCAGTGTGAATCCTGACTTAATCTTTTTTTTAAAATATATTTTACTGATTTTTTGCAGAGAGGAAAGGAGAGAGATAGTTAGAAACATTGATGAGAGAGAGACATCGATCAGCTGCCTCCTGCACATCTCCTACTGGGGATGTGCCTGCAACCCAGGTATATACCCTTGACTGGAATCGAACCTGGGACCTTTCATTCCGCAGGCCGACACTCTATCCACTGAGCCAGACCGGTTTCGGCACTGACTTAATCTTGGTTATTATGGCATGTGGTTGACAGTGCATAGTATAGCTCACTGTCCACATGTAAATAAACAGAATGACACACTGAAAAGTGGAGTTGGGAAAGCATTTTAACAATTATCCACCCGAGTCATCTAATTTGATAGCATTTTCTTAATCCTATTTTTCCCTGTTTTTCTTTTTTTAACCTTCTTATAAAGATTTCTTCTAGTGGCTGTGGTAAAAGAAAACATTTTCTCCAGTGGTGTATCTGTTACTAATTTTAAAAGGAGGCCTCTTTTTTTTCTTTTCTCTTCTTTTTTTTTCCATTATTTTAACCCCAGGGAATAGGGAAGAAGAAGCAGTTTCTCCAGATCCTGTATATTTGAAATTTTTACTTATTTATTTTTGCTTAACATTTAAAGGACCTCTTGTAGGGCTCCATAAAACAGGCTTTTTAGACTCAGTAACATCACACCTTGTAATCCCTTTTTTCTTTGTTGAAATGCAAGAGCAAGGCCCCTCATCAGATCACTGAATTTGCACTGTTTGCCAAATATGCATGAATGTATTCTAGGTGAGTAAAATGAGGCTAAATGGTGAAGTAACATGCCAAAACCACATCACTAGAATGTAGCAGAACCTCACAAGTAAGACTTAGGATCTTTACTTTGAGGTTCTCTGATGCTCCCCTTAAAGGAATAATAAATTATCATCTGTTGAAACTGATTGTGCAATTTTGAAATTTGTTCAATATTTTTTTAACTGAACAAACATCTATACTAATAAAAGGGTAATATCCTTCCAGACAAAGCCACAGTGGCAGGGGCTGAGGGGCAATCAGGCCAGCAGGGGAAGGCAGTTAGGGGCGATCAGGCTGGCAGGGGAAGGCAGTTAGGGGCATCAGGCCGGCAGGCAGAGGTGCTTAGGGGCCATCAGGCAAGCAGGCAGGTGAGCAATTAGGAGCCAGCAGTCCCAGATCGAGCCTAAACCAGCAGTTGGACATACCCCGAGGGGTCCTGGATTTGAGAGGGTGCAGGCCAACTGAGGGACCCCCTTCCCTCCTTGCACGAATTTTGTGTACTGGGGCTCTAATATCTTATAAAGAGGCTTTTTGTGTTGTTGATGATGGCCTTTTGGTCACTTTGTACTTTGCCTTGATACTTCCTACTTATCACTTTGTTTCAGCATCCCTAGATGCTTTTCATCCCACTAATACTGGGGGCAGAGGATGGGACTCCCTGATATTGTCTCAGGTTATTGTCAATAATTAGGGTTTGAGACAACTATTGAACCCGTGATCATTATATCCCAAGTTGTTATCAAGTGGTTGCTTTGCATTTATTTTGGGGATATGATACATGGAGGAAAAGCAGAACGACTAGTTTGGTTTTTTATGCTTGCTTGTTCTATGAGGAATCTCTCTCTCCATTCAGAGTCTAAACAGTGGGAAAGTTTGACATCTGAGTGCAGAACGCTCCTGATTGAATCTTTAGCAACTATGGAGACAGATAACCGACCTGAGCTCAAGGAGAAAGCATCATTGCTGAAGAAAACACTTGAAAATTTGGAATAATTTAGAAGTGGAAGAAACAAACAAGTGCCATGTTCATTGTGATGAAATTGGTGGTATTCTTTGAAAAACCAAGTGGGAAAAGTAAAGATTAACTGTAGCATGCATCATTCCTTGGCTGAAATAAAAACAAAAAAATGCCTTAAATTTTGTTCCTTATTAGCTTTATTTTATTTGATGTTTAAAAGTATCTGGGCTGAGTGAGCTTAATGAAACATGGATGTTTGAGGGGTGGTTGTTGGTAAAACTGATGGAAATAGTTATTAGAAGATTAAAGCTGTTACTAAAGGGATAAACAGCGTTGTAGAGAAGCTGGATAACAATCCTAGAACCGCATCTACATTGAGTGAAGTTACTTCAGGAAGGGGCTCTGTCATCACAGAGGGGAACCCCCTTGTTTCACACCCGGAGACATAGGCTCTGTGCTCACGGCTTCCGTTCTGCGGCCTGTGCTAAGGCCAGGAGCCCGGTGTTGTTGGGTGACCTGCCCGGAAAATTTTCTTTTACAACCTCTGCCAATCAGTGCTAACCCTGACCTAACAGAGAAACAAGAACTAAACTGACATCACTGGGTTCTTGAAATTCA
Source organism: Myotis davidii (assembly GCF_000327345.1). Classification (NCBI taxonomy): domain Eukaryota; kingdom Metazoa; phylum Chordata; class Mammalia; order Chiroptera; family Vespertilionidae; genus Myotis; species Myotis davidii. The sequence goes on along the minus strand of NW_006296226.1, from coordinate 3,686,247 downwards.
TAAGCTGAATGTTGTCATTTGTTAGATTATTGGTTTTTAGAAAGTAATTGTTTAGCATCTTTCATTATGGGCTGAGAGGGAGAATTTGGTCCCCATGTGATAGTTCTGATTGTCCTTTTAAAAAAAAATCCTTACCTGAGGACATGTTTTTTATTGATTTTAAAGAGAGGAAGGAAGAGAGAGAGAGAAACATCGATTGGTTCCCTCCTGTACACGCCCCGACTGAGTATTGAACCCCAAACCTCAGTATGTGGCCTGACTGGGGATTGAACCCAGGACCTTTCAGTGTACAGGATGATGCTCCTACCGAGCCACACTGGCCAGGGCTGATTGTCCTCCTTTCACGGGCAGGTGCAGGTAGGTTAGGGCAAGACTGAGCATTCTGTCCGTCTATGGTTGCGTATTTTGCAAAACCCAAACCAATAATGAAATCATGACTGTTGACTTAGACCATTTATAATCTCAAAACCATAAAAGCACTGTAAAATTTTATACTCACTTTTATGCTATGAGTATGACTTTAGGATAGAAAGGAGAGCATTTTAATTTGCCACCTGGGAATAACTTGGTACTGTTCAAAGCAAATAATTACAGCTAGAGTTTCTCCCTTTCCTTCTGCTGCTCATGCCCCTGCCTAAGGATGTAGGGTAAGGGGAAAAACAAGTGTAACGAAGGTGTTTAAGGTAAACTGAGAACGCTAGCTCACCTTGGATTCCAAGCACAAAATTGGCTTATACTCAGTATTGCCCTTTACTGACGTTAACACCAGGGTTAAAATTTCAGGTTTATTTTTTTTTTTGTGGTTCCTATTGAGCAATGTATTTCAAACTTTCTTGACTGTGACCAAGAATAAAAATAACTTTTTACATTTGACCCAGAACTGTGTGTGTGTGTGTGTGTGTGTGTGTGTGTGTGTGTGTGTGAGAGAGAGAGAGAGAGAGAGAGAGAATATAACATCGTTAACTGAAATATTTTGTGAAATAATTCAGACTCTTACTATGTGTGATATACATTGATCCCTCCTCCACCTCTACTGTTTTAAATGCTCACTGAATTTATTTCCTGACACATAAATGGGTTGCTATTCACAGTTTGAAAAACAGTGCATAGGTAGTACCTAACCTTGGCTGTATATGCTGTGTTCTGGGGTTGCTTCTGATTGGGAAAGGGGTTTACAAAGAAAACTTAAGTGTTTATTTCTGAAACATGTTCTTAGCTGATACTCACTATAATTGTGAGCTTTAGTAGCATCAGGAGTTTTAAGGACCCTTTCGTGGACTTCCACTTGAGAAGACTTTTGCTTTAGGGAAAATCAACTTTGGATGTTTTTCAGAAAGCTTATGGCCTCCCAGTGTTTTCCTGATCAGCACTCCTCCTCCACCAAGTGCCCTCTGACTTGCATGTTCAGTCCCTGGGATGCTGTTCCTAGGCAAGAATGCAGGGGCGGCCAGGTGTTATCAGAAACTAAGGTGTAAGGGCAAGAACTGTGCTCTAGGCCCATATGAAATGTTAAAGCCTCATCAAATTTTGCTTTTAAACATTTTGTTATTTAATATTGGGAATTTCCCATGGTGCTGAGAGAGGTGCTAAGATACTTGAACCTTAGTGCTAGTGAATTAATTTCTTTTAGCTTTCTAAGCACATTTCTAATTTACCAGCCAAGTCATCTGCACAACGAGTAATGCTGAGTTATGGTCTCCCGATGCAGCTCGTGTGTATGTGTGTGTACATATTTATGTAAAAGGGCGAAGAACAGTGTGTGATTGTGGGGTGTTGATACTGGTGAACAAATGGAAGAAGGACCCGTGTGTGTTTGTCTTCTGCCTTCATTTTCCAAAGCTATCTGGAACAGGTTTTTATAATCTACCCCCTACCCCCGAAATATTGTGCCACTAGTTATTCAAGTGACTGATTGAGAGTCTAATGACTAAATTCCTTATTCCTGGAATAAGTACACTAGCTATATCTTCATAAATCTATCGATACATGGAAAGGAGGTACCTGAAGTTTGGCAGTTGGTCAAAACAATGAAAGTAGTATAACATTGTCTTTTTGGTGACAAAGAGCAGCAGTTTCTTTAATGTTTGTGTCCAATTTCTAAATGCCATTGTGTCTGCCTGTGATCCAGTTTACCTGCACAATAAAGCGGACTGCCACCAACCTCCATGGCTTTCCCCTGCCATCTTTTCCTTGTGTATTTACTAAGAAGAAAAAGAGAAGAAAAAAGGTGTGCCCATGTTGATCTAGAAGCAATTGCACTGTGTGAACACTGTCTGCCCCTGGCAGGAGTTTCTGCCGGCCGCCGCCACAATGTATCCATGCTGCCTGTGGAGTACAGGGACTTACTTTGACCTTGGCGCTCATTGTAATGTACAAACTGTTGTTAATGGATGTATATGTAACAGATTTTTGTATTTTATATGCCAAGTCTTCATAGAATCCTCTGCAATATGTACTGGGCTAGCTAAGCATGTGATAGTCTTATTTGAGAGGAAAATCCTACCCATGCCCAGAAGGTATGACGTAAATAAAAGCTGCATGACCAGTTCTTCTGAAGTAGTGCATTGATTTTTACTGGGTCTCTAGGAAAAGAGTTTAGCTTCCGAGGTATTTGACTAGTTATACTGGAAAAACCAAAAAAGCCTGCCTCTGCTTAGCTACCTCTGCTGATGCACCATTAATTCCAGAGTGTGCTTGGAGTCTTTTTTGAGTCATGTTGGGAGAAGCCTTTATGGGCCCCTCTATGTGTTTGTACTCACTTAATTCCATCATAAAATGTATAAAATCAGGGCTTTTTTTAAAAAAAAAAATTAAAATTTACATTTTTATAGATTTCAGAGAGGAAGAAGAGAGAAACATCAACCATGAGAGAGAATTACTCATCGGCAGCCTCCTGCACACCCCACACTGGGGATTGAGCTAACAACCCAGGCATGTGCCCTGACTGGGAATCGAACCGTGACCTCCTGGTTCATAGGTCCATGCTCAACCACCTGAGGCACACCAACGGGTGACCCTCCTATCATTAAATATGGGCCATACTTTACTGTTTACTATGTGACAAATCTAGAAATCCTATCCCCCTCCCATTCCAGAATTGCTGTTATCTTTTTTTACTTCTGAACTAATTCTGTAAAGTCTCAATTCTTTATTGTATGTGCCCCCTGAAGCCTCTGCTCAGTTAGCTTAGTGATCAGGTAATGATTCGACAGATTTCCTTAAGTTTCCTGTACCCGTAAGTTCTCCATTCTGATAACTACCGTTCCTCTAAAATCCAAAGCTCCATTACCCAAGGTTGTTGTGTTTATATGATTTTAATTGCATTTTGGGGAGTAACAGTGGGAGTAGAGAATAGCTAAGACCAGCCAACAACCTCAAATTCCATGAGATACCACTATTTTTATAGATCCTTAGCCTTTCCTGCTATTTGGTATTTTTCATTGGCTAGTTTCTCTGTGTTCTTTTTAGTCCTCAACATTTCTGGGCCTTCTCCTGTCTTTCTTATACCCTCGTCACTCTCCTCGCTCCCAGTGTTCCAAGCCCTTCTGAAGGAGCCAGCAGTGAACTTTAAAATTGTATAACTTCATTAGTAAATAGAATAATTGAGTTATCTCTGTTACAATCTTTTCCCATTTGAATGAGCCCAGGCCCTGCTTTCACAATAGAACAGACCTGAGGTGTTTTTCTAAATAAAAGCCACATAACCAGGAGGTGAGATGCCGCTCTTTCGAAAGGTGAAGTGGCTGAGGTTAGGTGATTTTGTTTGGTTTGGGGAGAAATGATTCTGAAAACCTTCATCTCTACCATCTTGACAAGAATTAAAATTTTTTGTTCATTGATCAAAATAATACATGTTTAGAGGTGCACTTGTTACAGAAGACCGAATGACTGGGAATCGAACGCTTCGTGAGAGGAAGGGAGGGACCCCGTTTATTAACACCAGTGGACTCCGGGAATAATTTCCAAATCAGAGTGAAGAAACACACAGGGAACCTGTCTTTATATATCCCGCTGGGGTCTTTGTCCTGCCCGCTTCGTGGCCCTACAGGAAGGCCCCCAGGTGTCAGGCCACATGGATGGTCCGTCCTGGCACCAGCATAACTGCCCCCGCCCCAGGGCAGTGTATTGTTCACAGTTCCATGGCCTCTGCATTTAGATAATAAGTTCTGCAAGACCAGTGTCGTCCTCCTCACACTGTAAGTTTTACATTCGGATTCATTTCGTGTATTGGTTATTACATTGCTGCTATAAAATTGTTCCCTTCATATCTGCACTATTCTTGTTAGAGTCATTCTATTACCTCCAAATTTTCATGTAACTGATAATGGAATCTTTCGGGTCACTTTGTTTCACCTAGCTGTTAGAAAATTATTGAATTTTATTCATCTTTTTATTAGGCAACTTTATTAAATTGCTGTGAAACAGTTTTAATTTATTCCCTTTGGATGTAAAATTATCTAGTTTGCAAGTGATAATTTTATTTCCTTTTCTTCCATATCACTGCCTGTTGTTTCTATTTAATGTCTTAGTGTCAACCTTCTAGCAAAACTCTTGTTGCCCAGGGATGGGAGAGATTTATGGTGAGCGCTGAGCTTTAGGACGAGAATGGCGAGAAGAGGCGGTGCGGGCTGGTCTGGGGGCGCCTGGGGGTCTGTCTGCCACGCTTTGCCGAGCAGCTTCACCACCTCATCGTAGATGAGGAACATGATGGCCACGTCCTAGGGGACCGGCCGGGCTGGGGAAGTGCCCGTGCAGACCCGTGAGGCCCTCATTCCTCAGGGTCTGCCAGACAGCCCACGTGCTCCGCCTTCGAGCACCGCCAGGCCCCACAGCCGGTCCAGACCACGCGTGGCGTTGATTCCTGCAGCTGCGCCCTCGGTAGTTCCCAGCACCGTGATCAGCGGTCTCGGCGGCGTGTGGGGCCGTCCCCTCGGCACCAGCTCTGCAGGGAGGTCACGACAAAGAAGCGTGAGGCCCTGGTATGTCCCCTTCACCCCTGTCCCCGCACAATCGCCCCGACTCGGTAGAAGGGGCCTCACTCAGTCCTTTGCGCTGGGGGAGGTGCGGTGGTGGGTGAGTGTCACCCTATGGTCTCCTCGGGGCGCACGACCACCGCGGCCTCGGGCCATGAGGCGCCCGCGCCGCCCAGCAGCCTTTGGACGCGTTGCTGCTGGAAACACAACGATCACCGGCGGGACGGAGCGGAGCGGCGGGGAGC
>NW_006296226.1:3671281-3680902 GCF_000327345.1 Myotis davidii | reverse complement strand
GGTTCACGTGGGGGGTGGGAAGGTGGCGCACATGGCACAGCCGCCCCAGGGCGCCTGGGGGCCGGGCCGGGTCCCCAGGCCCCACTCCCCGTGTCCCGGAGCGGCGCGGAGGGGCGACGCACAGGGCGAGTCCCCACGTGCAAGTCGGCTGCCCTCTCCCCTCCGTGAAGTTTTAGAAAACGTATTTGTTATGAACGATTGGAGGGTAAGTTGGAGACATTTTGCCCCGTTAGCACTAAACACTTGGATATTCAAGAACAGGGACTTTGTCTTACATAGCGTGGCCGGACAAGTATGAAGCTCGGGAAACGTCATGGTCCAGTACTACCGCCCAACCCACAGCCCATGATCAGGTTTGCTCTGTTCTCATAAAGTATCTGATTTTTGTCTTTTGTCCTAATGTCCTCTCTAGAGCTGTTTTCCTGGCTTATTAATACCCAGTGCTGGGTCATTGCTGGTAGCTGTGTCTTCAATCTCCTGGAACATTTCCTTAGTTTGTTTGTTTTGTGGGTTTGTGTCCTGATTTTGACTTTTGGGGGGAGGGGGCAGGGAGAGGTAGAGGTTGGTTATTTTGCACAAAGTTCCTCAATTAATTTTGTCTGGTTTCCCCCTCAAGATCAGATTCAGGTAATGTGGTTTTGTTGCTGTTGTTTCTTTTCTTTTTGGCTTGTTTTGTTTTTATTAATCCTCACAGAGGATTTTTTTTTTTTACAGACAGTGGGAGGAAGGGAAGGGGGAGAGGGAAACATCATTTGAGAGAGACACATGGATTGGTTGCCTCCCACACGCTCTCCTCGCCCTCCCCCCCCTCGGGGATGGAACCCACCCTTGGGGCGGGGGCGGGGCTCTAACCACTGAGCAGCGGGCCAGGGCAGGAAATGTCCTTTTGATAGGAACACCGCAGAAGTGATGTTGTGTCCTCAGGCATCTGATCAGAAGGCAGCGGGGGTCCATTTGTGTTATTGCTAAAGTGGAGGTGGTTGTCCTCCAGGTTTCCCGCTTAAAGCTATTACCCTGTTTTGGAAATTAGTAAGTAGTTTGGGGTGAGATACTTTGACATCATGGAAATATCCTGTTTCTCAGTCAGCTTTTACCTGTGATAACTACGATACTTATATTTACCTACTATAACATTTTACCTTTGATCAGCTAGTACTACAACAATTTTTAACCTCCCCTGATGCTTTTCTATACCAATTTCTATATTTTTTGGCATCCTGCTGTAAGGAAGACCTTCCTTCTCCCTTCCCTTCTTCCATGAAGTCATGCATTCTTATTTTATTTAATGGATTATAATCCACTTTTACCGTTATTGATTTTGATACTGCAAGTAATCAGTCCCAGATTGGCCAATGGGAGCCTCACCCAGGGGGCATCTATGGCTTCTGAAGTATCCCTGTCATTCTTTGAATACTTCTTACATTCTAATGTGGCAAGGTGCTCCAAGCCTTGGTAATGGCCATTTCTCGAAGGAACTGGGTTTCCTTTTTTAAAATTTTTAAAATTATTATATTTCTTTATTGATTAAGGTATTACATATGTGTTCTTATCCCCTATTCCCTCCCCCCCCACTCATGCCTTCAACCCCCTGGTGTTGTGTCCATTGGTTAGGCTTATGTGGATGCATACAAGCCCTTTGGTTGATCTGTCCCCCTTCACCCCCACCCTCCCCTACCTTCCCTCTGAGGTTTGACGGTCTGATCGATGCTTCTCTGACTCTGTCTCTGTTTTTGTTCATCAGTTTATGTTGTTCATTATATTCCATAAATGAGTGGGATCATGTGATATTTATCTTTCTCTGACTGTCTTATTTCGCTTAACATAATGATCTCCAGTTCCATTCATGCTGTTGCAAATGGTAAGAATTCCTTTTTTACTGCAGCCTAGTATGCCATTGAGTAGATGTACCACAGTTTTTTTAATCCACTCATCTGCTGATGGGTACTTAGGCTGTTTCCAAATCTTGGCTATGGTATATTGTGCTGCTGTGAACTAGGGATGCATATATCCTTTCTAATTGGTGTTTCTAGCTTCTTAGGATATATTCCTAGAAGTGGGATTACGGGGTCAAATGGGAGTTCCATTTTTAGTTTTTTGAGGAAACGCCATACTGTTCTCCACAGTGGCTGCACCAATCTGCATTCCCACCAGCAGTGCACGAGGGTTCCTTTTTCTCCGCATCCTCTCCAGCACTTGTCGTTTGTTGATTTGTTGATGATAGCCATTCTGACAGGTGTGAGATGGTATCTCATTGTCGTTTTGATTTGCATCTCTCGGATGATTAGTGACTTTGAGCATGTTTGCATATGTCTCTTGGCCTTCCTTATGTCCTCTTTCGAAAAGTATCTATTTAGGTCCATTGCCCATTTTTTGATCTCTGGATTTTCTTTGACTTGAGAATTGTATTAGAACCAGTATGTGGCCCTAGCCGATTAGCTCAGTGGATAGAACCTTGGCCTGTGCTACTGAGGATTCATTGCTTTAAGGCCCTCTCCATAGGTGCATATTGGATAAAATTCCTGGTTACTTGGGGCAAGTAGTTTAAAGAGTAAATTTTCTTCCTGTGATCTCTGAAAACTAGGGTGTCAGTATCAAAAATGAAACAGTATATATGTTAGAATTCTAGGGATATCTATTCTCTATATACTGTTCAATATTCTATAGTGCAATCATTGAAGGAGGAAAATCTTGATATAGCTGGGATGGATAGGAAGGAAAGAACACTTTATTTTTATGGGTTCTTTGAAATTCTTTTGGGATAACTCATTCCCGCTCCGTCTCAACTTTTTTTTTTTTCTGTCTCAACTTTTAAAAGTTTGATATAATTGGATCTTTGGGACATTATCCCTGAAGGATCTGAAGTTTCCAACTGTCGCAGTACAGAGCTGCTGAACTTTAAATTGTTCAGGGACAGCAGGTATCCCCCAAACAACAGAGGATTTAAATTTACACCGTATTTCAGTTGCTCTCCTTTGATGCTTTTAGTTAGGGAGGCAACGGTCAATACTTTAGAAAGAAATGAATTGCCCTGATGACTTTTACATAAGACGTTAAACATTTTTAACGAGGGTGCATTTATTTTCTCTGGCACTTAGCTAACTTTATGAAGTGCATCTTAAAACAAGGTTTGGAGTTGGTGACAGGGAATTCAGGTCAGAGGACCCATTTTTCTTGGCTACTATTTTTAAGCAATAGGAAAGATCAAGTCCCAGACAACTGGGCTGATTTTTCATTCTAAAATAAATAAATAAATTGTGTTTTCTTTTTTTTTTAATCCTCACCCAAGGATATGTTTTTATTGATTTTTAGAGAGAGAGAAAGGAAGAAGGAGAGAGTGTGTTGCTTCCTATACACACCCAACCAGGGATCGAACCTACAACCTTTTGGTGTATGGGACAGTGCTCCCACTAACTGAGCCACCCGGCCAGGGCAAATTACGTTTTCTTTGCTAGTTTTAAGAGCAGCACAAAACAATTTTAAAGTTTCTTTAATAAAATAATCTCTTACAATAATATAATAAGGCTTTTATAGAGAATTTGTTAAATCTAAAATTTGGCAGAGAAATCCTTAAAAATAATCTAACAAATGAATAAGAAGTAACTACTGTGATGTAGAAAAATGAAGCTTTTAGGAAGAAAAGCAAAAACTCTGCTGCCCAAGTACCACAGAAGGCGCTAACACGGACAAGTATTCCCTGGACACTAAACAAGGTATCAGTGTTTCTGATATAGTGTGTGGACCTGCAATGTAAGCTGCTTCGGGACTGATGACTACAACAAACACACCAACGAAAATGAAAGGACTGGCTAATAGGCTAGATGCGATTCCATGGAACAGAAGTCAAAGATACTAATGGAATGTAAGTCAAAAGAATTCTGTAATATATGAACTGTTTGAAAAATATTGTGCCCCATCTACGGTACTTTTAAAATCTGGAGAACTGGGAGACAAGTGATAACATTGATTGAAATTGAGAAACGGGGCGAAAACATCAGTGATGAGAAAGTGGAGACTGAAGTATTAAGATAAACCATGTAATGGAGGAGTTTGTCTATGAAAAGGAGAGCAAAAATAGGGTGGCAGTTACCACATGTAGCATGACAAGGAAGGGAACTTTTAAGAACAAGTGTATTTGAAAATAGCCAGGAAAGAACTAGTGGGGAAAGGAAAAAGGTCGAAGGTGATAAAGGGCAACGCCATTGCAAAAGCAAGGGAAGTTTTAGCAATTATCTTTGTTAATAATGTGAAATGTCAAAATAAATAAAACCTCAAGTGTCGTCTTTATAATCAGGTCATCTATAACCTTTTCAAAGAGATTTTAAGATAATTTAAGCAGGGAGTTTAATTTCTGCATTCCCTGAATCTTCATGAGTGTTAATACGAGCATTGCCTGGGTGTAATTTTTAGATCTGTTTACATGCTCACATAGGTACAGGTCTCAATAATGAATGAACCTATACAGGGGCTGTATCAGTTTTTAAACGAGGTGGGTTATTTTGTGGGACTTGCGAACTGGCTCTTGATATAATCAAGACAAATATCTGCAATGCTTCAAACAGGACCATTGTTTTTGGAACAAGTATATAGACCTCCAAACTGTTAGTTGGAAGGGACAGCGGTAACTTAGACCTGGAACTTCATAGGTGTTAGTTTGAAATTCATTGATTTGTTTCTTTCAACATTCCTCCTTGTCCAGTGAAGATCATTACTGGTTTTTATTGTGCAAATGTGCTTTATTTGCCTCATTTTCTGGCTTACTTTTCTAATTACTGCTCAATAACTTACTCAGTGCCGATTCATATTTCCACCAAAACTTGACTGAAAACCTCCTGTGGGTCAAGCATAGGATTATGAGTTGAGGTTAAGTAGTAAATATGTTGATTCTTGTTTTCAAACTCACTCTTTTCTAAATTTTGTTGTGGAAGCATCAACTGTTTATGTAGATCATCTTGTTCTGTCTTTAGAACAGCGGTTTCCAACCTGTGGGTCGCGACCCCTTTGGCGGTCGAACGACCCTTTCACAGGGGTCGCCTAAGACCATCCTGCATCTCAGCTATTTTACATGACGATTCATAACAGTAGCAACATTACAGTTATGAAGTAGCAACGACAATAATTTTATGGTTGGCTCACAACATGAGGAGCTGTATTAAAGGGCCAGAAGGTTGAGGACCACTGCTTTGGAACAATAGATGCACTCTCCTTTGATTTCTTTGCGGTAAAATTGTGTTTATTATAGTGAAGATAAGTTTGAAAGTGTTTTCCTAACTAAAAGGACATTCTACTTGATCCACCTCTTTGTGTTCCCAGATGAAATGAAGAGAATAATCCTAGAGTAACTGCAGGTGCAAAGAAGGAGATGCCAGGAGAAAACCTCACCACATGGAGCTTTTTCTTCCTGGAGGGTTTCTCTAAATACCCGAAGTTGGAGATCATTCTCTTTGCCTTCAGCCTTGTGATGTATCTGGTCACCCTCTTGGGAAACAGCACTCTTATTTTAATCACCATCCTGGATTCCCGCCTCCAAACCCCCATGTACTTTTTCCTTGGGAACCTCTCTTTCATGGATATCTGTTACACATCTGCTTCTATTCCCACTTTGCTGGTGAACCTGCTGTCCTCCCAGAAAACCATTGTCTTTTCTGGGTGTGCTGTTCAGATGTATCTGTCCCTTGCCATGGGCTCCACGGAGTGCGTGCTCCTGGCCGTGATGGCGTATGACCGCTACGTGGCCATTTGCAGCCCACTGAGATACCCCCTCCTCATGAGCAGGCAGGTCTGTGTGCAGTTGGCCACCGTGTCCTGGGTGACCGGCTGCCTGACCGCCCTTCTGGAAACCAGTTGTGCTCTGCGGATGCCCCTGTGCGGGAATCTCATCGACCACTTCACCTGCGAGATCCTGGCGGTGCTGAAGTTGGCCTGCACCAGTTCCCTGCTCATGGACGTGACCATGCTGGCGGTCAGTATACTTCTCCTGCCTGTCCCAATGCTCTTAATTTGCATCTCTTATGTCTTCATCCTGTCCACGATTCTGAGAATCAGCTCCGCAGAGGGGAGAAACAAGGCGTTTTCTACCTGTGGGGCCCACTTGACTGTGGTGGTCTTGTATTACGGGGCCGCCCTCTACATGTACCTAAAGCCTTCTTCATCCGGCTCCCAACAGATAGATAAAATCATCTCTTTGCTGTATGGTGTGCTCACCCCTATGTTGAACCCCATAATTTACAGTTTAAGAAACAAGGAAGTCAAAGATGCTATGAAAAAGCTGCAGGACAAAATATCATCGCATCAAACACATGAAAGGATCTGACTGGGGTCCTTCCATTTGTACCAGGAGCTCACCCCTGGCAGGGCTGCCCGGGAAATTCTAGACCAAACACTCACCCTTAGAACACTGACTTGATTGCTCGCTCCATAATCTTCCAGCTGCAAGATAAGTGTGCACAGAGTCATGGCCTGAGGGCAACAGTAGATTCCAGCTTGCATTTAGTACTATTTTCTGTATTTGTGTTTCATGGCTGTGAGAGGTTTTGGGCTGCAGGCATCACACATTCGTTCCAGAAGGAAACTTGAATAAACTTAGAATCAGTGAATGTTGGAGCCAGCAGAAAGTTGGACGTCTTTTCTGCCCTAAATCCTTTCTCAGATGAGGTGGGAGCATAAGGAAACAAAAAAAATAACAGATGATGCGAAGGAGAAAACAGAGTCAAAGACAGATTAAGAGACTTGTTCTGTGTCACGCAGTTGCCGAACTGGAAGCGCAGCCCTCCTCCTCCTGTCTTCCTCCCTAGAGCTTGACCTGCCAAACAGTGGTGGCTCCCTCATTCGCTCTTCTTTCCCCAAACTCCTGGTTAAAACTCCCCGACTTCCTGAGTAAGGCATCCAATGCCTGCTGCATTTACCCACCCCCAACCTTGCTTTTCTAAGCACACAGATACTATGCCAGTGTACCACCCATACGCCAGTTGAGACTTTATGTGTTTGTGTGTTTTTCTTCATTGGATGATTGACTTCACAAGGGCAAGGATTCCTATAATTTTGTATGTTGGGGGTTTATAGTAGGGATTCAGTGACCAATAAATCTATCAGCTTTACACTAATCATTTTATTTGAGAAGTACCACTTGTGAAAATTATGAAGAAGACACAACATGAGCAAGGAGGTATATTGCTTTATAAATACCTAACAATTGCAGAGACATTTTATACTAGTTGTTTTAAGTCTTTAACTTGTATAAAAATACTGCTTGTTTAAAATGCAGAGTGGGGCCTCCATTCCCAGATCCAGTAGCTCTGGGTGGGGTCCTGACAGTGCATTTATAATAGATCCCAAAGAAGTCCTGAAAAAGGCTGTAGGATGACTGTACTTTGGGAGACATTGTTTTCAGTGAAAATCAAATCCCAAAAGAAAAGTAGGATTAGTTCTTATTTTTCCTTTTAATTTATTTTTTCTTCCTTTCCTCCTGCCTCTGTTTACACCTTCTCACTTGCCGATCTCCACTTCTAGAGCAGGGAAGAGGAGAGGGTTTTGCATAGAGAAGGTTAACTCATTTGACAAATTTCAAAATATGAAAGACCTGGTCAGCCGGTGTGACTTGGTGGCTGAACATCAACCTGTGCACCAGGAGGTGGTGGTTGGGTTCCCAGTCAGGGCACAGGCCCGGGTTGCAGGCTTGATCCCCCGTGTGGGGCGTGCAGGAGGCAGCCATCAGTGATTCTCTCTCATCACTGATGTTTTTTTCTCTCCCTCTTCCTTTATCTTTGAAATAAATAAAAATACATTTAAAAACAACCACAAAATCAAAAACAAAATATATAAGTCCTAAGAAGGTTTAGTATTGGATGTTGAATTCTAGGTGCTTTCACTCTTAAACTGTTCCCTTAGATCAGTGATGGCGAACCTTTTGAGCTCGGCGTGTCAGCATTTTGAAAAACCCTAACTTAACTCTGGTGCCGTGTCACATATAGAAATTTTCTGATATTTGCCACCATAGTAAAACAAAGACTTATATTTTTGATATTTATTTTATATATTTAAATGCCATTTAACAAAGAAAAATCAACCAAAAAAATGAGTTCGCGTGTCACCTCTGACACGTGTGTCATAGGTTCGCCATCACTGCCTTAGATCTTGGGCTCCTATATGTGCTCCTGGATGTGTAACTTACATTTAAAGAGACTAACAGTAATCACACACCGAAATTCTGGTGGAGCCAGGGGACAACTTGATGCCAGGTGTTGCTGCCAAGCGGTGTTTGATAGTGGAGGGTGGAGACAAGCCCTGAGTTTTGGGGGAGCAGGGGAGAGCTGACCAGGAGCTTTCTTAGCAGCTAGAAGTAATTATTTTTCTACTTAGATACCTCAACCTTCCCAACCCAAATACCACATTCATTTCCTGGTGATTTCAGAGTCATTTTGAAGTGACATTTTATAGTAGGCTTTTATTAGAGTAGAGCTGGATTTTGTGTGAGAGTAGAACTATTTATCTGCCTCCTTGACTTAGCTATGATATGTGTGGTACCAAATATAAACAGGAATAACCAGAGTTATGGAAATAGCTGAGATCTTTACTTCAAAGAGTGAACTGGGCGGACTTGCAGGGTCTGAACACACTCTGTAGTTAGCATATCAGCTTTGACACAAGGAACTGAGCCAATGGTTTCAGGATGAGACATGGACCAGACTGGGGCACTGAAAAAGATTAGAAATGACCCAGATGTCAGGAAAAGGCCCAAGATGGGACCTGGGCAGGAATTTCCCTCGCCGCAAAATAAGAGGTACAGTAGTTACGGCGATATCTAAAATAATAAAAGCGTAACATGCTAATTAGACTGAACTACCTTCTGGACGTCCTTCTGGACAACCTTCCGGACAAAGCTGGGGCTGCGAGGGCTGAGCTCCTTGCACGAATTTTGTGCATCGGGCCTCTAGTGTTATATAAAGTTGCTGTGAAAAACAATGAGCAAATGTACATATAAATGTGTTTTGTTTTTTTTAAAATATATTTTATTGATTTTTTACAGAGAGGAGGGGAGAGGGATAGAGAGTTAGAAACATCGATGAGAGAGAAACATCAATCAGCTGCCTCCTGCACGCCCCCCACTGGGGATGTGCCTGCAACCAAGGTACATGCCCTTGACCATAATCGAACCTGGGACCCGTGAGTCCACAGGCTGATGCTCTATCCGCTGAGCCAAACCGGTTAGGGCAATATAAATATGTTTTATATAGAATAGACAATACTAAAGTTAGTTATTTGTGAATGGAATATTCTTCCATGTGGATTAGCTTCTATCTCAGCCAGTACTAATTACAATCATTACTTTGATAGAGTCTCGGGCAAGGGATCCTTTTCTGGTATTGTTAAAAAGAGGAATATATTAGCCCTGCCAGTGTGGCTCAGTGGTTGAGTATCGACCATCGACCTATGAACCAGGAAGTCACGGTTTGATTCACGGTCAGGGCACATGTCTAGGTTGCAGGCTCAATCCCCATGTGGGGTGTGCAGGAGGCAGCTGATCAATGATTCTTTCTCATCATTGATGTTTTTCTCTCTCTCCCTTCCTCTCTGAAATCAATAAAAACATATTTAAAAAACAAGTAAATAAAAGGCAGCCACCCT
>NW_006296226.1:3661295-3670079 GCF_000327345.1 Myotis davidii | reverse complement strand
GAGCCTCTACTTCCTTTTCTTTATCCTCTTAGCATGTGGTACCTGAGGCAGAGACTGTCACCCTCCAGAACCGTGAGAAATAAGTTCCTGTTGTTTTAGCCACCCAGTCTGTGGATTCTTTTATAGCAGCCGGAGCAGACCAATACCTGGCCCCTTCCTTCTTCCATCTCCCCAGCCAGCAAAGATGAGTCAAGTCTTTCTCACGTCACATCACTCTGACCCTGCTTCTGTCCCATCTCTTTCTCTAACTCTCTCTTCTCTCTCCTCTTCCACTTTTAAGGACCCTTGTGATTACACTGGCCAAGACAGATAATCTCTCTATTTTAAGGTCAGCTGATTAGCTATTTTAATTTCATCTGTAACCTTAATCCTGTTGCTATATAATCCTATATAATAAAAACCTAATATGCTAAGTGTCTGGTCATCTGGTAGTTCATTCAGCCAATCAAAGCATAATATGCTAATGATATGCCAAGGCCCCCCAACCACTTTCTATGATGTGCACTGGCTACCAGGGAGCAGACAGTCGACTGGTCGATCAGTTGCTATGACGTGCTCTTACCACAGGGGGCAGATGCTCTGACAAGTAGGTTAGCTTGCTGCTAGGGTCCAGCTGATTCGGACTGAGTGGGATGGGCTGGACATGCCCTGGAGCCCTCCCACGGTCTCTCCCTGGCTGGCCAACCTCCCACATCCCTCCCTGGCCCTGATGGTGCACCAGTGGGGTCCCTCAGCCTGGCCTGCACCCTCTTGCAATCTGGGACCCCTCAAGGGATGTCGGAGAGCCAGTTTCAGCCCTATCCTGCAGGCCAGGCTGAGGGAGCCCACTGGTGCATGAATTCATGCATCAAGCCTCTAGTCTATCATAATCATAGCTCTGTGGAATAGGATGTGGACATTTTGGGGGCCAAATGCTGGCCTCAGAAATACTTAAGAAGTGTTTCCTCCTCTTCTATTTTTTGGGAGTATATGAGAGGACTGGTGTTAATTCTTCTTTAAATATTTAGCAGAATTTAGTAAAGTTATCTGGTCCTAGGCTCTTCTTTGATGTGAGATTACAGATTCAATATTTTTAGTAGCTATAAACTGGTTCAATTTTATATTTCTTCTGAGTAAGATTTGGTAGTTTGTGTGTTTCCAAATTGGAAAGGAGGAAGTAAATGACCATTGCTTGTAGATAACATGATCTTGCATATAGAAAATCCTAAACAAATGACAAAAATGGCCTACTGTTACAGCTAATAGACAAACTCAGCAGTTTCAGGATACAAGGATACAAGAAACTAAGGAAACAACTCCATGAAAATCGCATCAAAAAGAATAAAACACTTAGGAATAAATTTGACTTACGAATTTCAAGACTAAAAACAACAAAATTGTTGAAAGAAAATAAAGAAGATCTAAATAAATGAGAAGATATCCATGTTCATGGATTGGAAGACTTAATGTTGTTATTCATTTTTAATTAAATTAAAAATTTATTGTAGTTGAAAACACATAACATAAAATTTACTGCTTTAACCAATTTTTAAAAATATATATTTTATTGATTTTTTTACAGAGAGGAAGGGAGAGAGATAGAGAGTCAGAAACATCGATCAGCTGCTTCCTGCACACCCCCAACTGGGGATGTGCCCGCAACCAAGGTCCATGCCCTTTACCGGAATTACACCTGGGACCCTTGAGTCCGCAGGCCGACGCTCTATCCACTGAGCCAAACCGATTAGGGCTGCTTTAACCATTTTTAAGTGCACCATACCATAGTGTTAAGTATATTCACATTGTTGTACAACACATCTCCAGGACTGTTTTATCTTGCAAAACTAAAACTCTATACACACTGAACAACATCTCCCTATTTCTCCTCCCCCCCTAGCTCCTGGCAACCAACATTCTGCTTTCTATTTGTGAGTTTTGACTACTTTTGATGCCTCATAAATGTGGAATCAGACAGTGTTTGTCTATTTGTGACTGGCTTATTTCACATAGCAGAATGATCTCAAGGATTATCCATGTTATAGCATGTGA
This sequence comes from Myotis davidii, assembly GCF_000327345.1. Lineage (NCBI taxonomy): Eukaryota > Metazoa > Chordata > Mammalia > Chiroptera > Vespertilionidae > Myotis > Myotis davidii. The sequence goes on along the minus strand of NW_006296226.1, from coordinate 3,668,051 downwards.
CAGAATTTCCTTTCTTATAAAGCAGAATAATATTTCATTGTATGTATAGACCACATTTCCTCTGACCATTCATCCATCAATGGGCATTTGGATTGCTTCCACCTCTTGGCTATAGTGAATAATGCTGCAATGAACATGAGTGTGCAGATAGCTCTTGATTGATTGCTGGATCATATTGTAGTTTTATTTTTAATATTTTGAGGTTTCTTCTAGTAATGAGACCATAACTAGAAAAGTTCTGCAATTGGAAAGTTCTCCAATATTAATAAACTATTTTCCATAGTGGCTGTACATTTTACATTCTCACCAACAGTGCATGAGGGTTCCAATTTCTCTACACCCTCACCAACACTTTAAAACCAGCCCTTGCTGGGTTGGCCCAGTGGATAGAGCGTTGGCCTGCAGACCAAAGAGTCCTGGGTTCGATTCCAGTCAAGGGCACATGCCTTGGTTATAGGCTCCTCCCCAGCCTGGGCCCTGGTCAGAGCTCGTGCAGGAGGCAACCAATTGATATGTTTCTCTCACATTGATGTTTCTCTCTGTCTTTCCCTCTCTCTTCTGCTCTCCCTAAAAATCAATAGAAAAATATTCTTGGGTCAGGATGAACAAGAAAACAGAAACAAAACAATTTTAACCATTCTAATGGATGTGAGGTGATCTCATTGTGGTTTTGACTTGTGTTTCTCTAATGATTAGGGAAGTTGAGCTCCTCTTTCAAATGCTTTTTGGACATTTGCATATCTTCTTTATAGAAATGTCTAAGTTTTTTGCCCATTTTATTTTATGGTCTCTATTAAGTCTTTGATTAAATGGTAAATTCTTTATATGTTTATTGTGGCTCTCTTTCAGTTTTTTTTTCATTGACTTTTTAAAGAGCAGTTTTAGATTCATTGCCAATTTGAGGGGAAGGTACAGAGATTTCCCATAAAACTCCCTGCTCCTGTCCCCACTCCTTTCACCATTATCAACACCCCCATCAGAGTGGTATGTTTCTTACAATTGATGAACCTACAGTGACACATCATAATTGCCCCAAATCCATAGTTTACATTATGGGTCACTCTAGTTGTTGTATATTCTATGAGTTTGGACAAATTTATAATGGCCTGTATCCATCATACAGAATGTGAAACTTCACTGTATTCACAGTATATAAAGTAGAGTAAATTTCTCTTTAAACAAATATTTTTATTGATTTCAGACAGGAAGAGAGAGGGAGAGAGAGAGAGAGAGAAAAACATCAATGATGAAAGAGAATCATTGACCAGCTGCCTTCTGCATGCCTCCTACTGTGGACCGAGCCTGCAACCCAGGCATGTGCCCTGACAGGAATCAAACCATGACCCCAGGTTCATAGCTCAATGCTCAACCACTGAGTCATGCCATCTGGAGTAGAGTAAACTTCTTAAACTTGTGAGTGATACTACTGCTTGGTCCCTTTATGACTACTTTGAACCACCCCTACCTCTCAATATTTCACTGTTTCTCATAAAGGTCATAGAGGTCATTTTACTTTGAAGGCACTTTGAGTTCCACTTAGAAAACTTCTGAGAAGAAAAGTTCTAGCCTGGCTGGTGTGGCCCAGTGGTTGAGCATTGACCTATGAACCAGGACGTCACAGTTCGGTTCTGGTCAGGTCACATGCTGGTGTTGCAGGCTCAATCCCCAGTGGGGGGTATGCACGAGGCAGCTGATCAGTGATTCTCTCTCATCATTAATGTTTCTATCTCTCTCTTCCTCTCTGAAATAAAAAATATTTTTAAAAAAAAGAAAGAAAAGGAAAGTTCTTTTCCTAATAAGTCTCAGTTGGATTTTCCCAAGCTTATTTCTACCCTATTGCTTACCACAGGACTGAGTCCCACGGTGTCTTATTTAACCTGTGTGCACTCCAGGGCAGCAGCGCCCCGGGGTTCTAGACTATAATGAAGCCCAGTGGAGTCAGCTCCCTCCAGGACAGTGAGAACTGGTCTGTGACTTGTCCTTGTGCGGTGCGATGGTGTCATAATGAAGAGCCCAGGTGCTGCGGAGCAAGAAAAGCTTGACTGTCTTGGTTAGGTCTGTTTTGTCAACAAAGGCATGCTCTGTGCTCTTTGGAGAGGACAAAAGTAGCTGCTCCTCCCAAAGGGCCATGGGTGGGTCTTCCCAGAGGGATGGTGGAGCATCTGGAATGAGAGGATTAGGTGGCTGTGCATGATTTTACTGCTCCCTGAGCAAAGAAGTACCTTCCCAGTGTGACTCTTGCCTCATCTTCCCTTTTTCCTGTCTCAGATGGGCCTGCAGAGGAACCAGTCCATTTCCCTACATCTTTATCCTCTTGAACTATCTTAAGGGCAGAACGTTTCCTTAGCATCGTGTTAATAGCAGCATGGTGCCCAGAACAAATCGAGGGCTAGTCCCATTTTACTCCTCATGGGTCAGAGCTGTGTCTGCAATGTCTGATTTCAGGTGGAATGTCCCACTTACGCCAGTAATTATTCTGAGCATTCCTGGTCCATAGGAGGCCACTTCCATTATCAGATCGCCTCCAGCTAGCTGTGCTGCAAGAAGACTTAAGTAGCTCATTAAAATTCTTTTGAATTTCTGTTTAGCATTTGTTGTCTTTCAGCAATAGGCACTGGATGGAACCTACATCTGGAGAAAGCATTCTTGTTTAAGAGAGACATTGATGAATAGCGGCTGCATCAGATTGTATGCAAGTATCTCCCAACTACATATATTCTTGAAAAAGTTATTTTACCTTCTGTTTTATTATTTTAAATTGCACAATGGATAAATATATACTTTTGTTTTGTTAATCCTCACTGGAGGATATTTTTTCTATTGATTCTTAGAGAGAGTGGAAGGGAGGGAGGGAGGAAGAGAGAGAGAAAGAGAGAGAGAGAGAGAGAGAAAGAGAGAGACATCTATTTATTGGTTGCCTCCTGCATGTGGATGGAGCCTGCAAAGGAGGTACATGCCCTTGGAATCGAACCCTTGAGCCTTCAGTTCACAGGCTGATGCTAGGGCTCAGCTTAATTTTTTAAACATACAATTCATTTTCCTGCTTTGAAAACACCAAAATGGGAAAAGGAGTATACATAATCTGCTAACTAGTCAATTTTGGGAGAATTCTATACAATCAACATATACATATACAGTGGGGCTCTGGTATTAATTTATAACTGGTTTGTAGCTATGAGAGTTTTCCTTATTTTGCCAGGCCTAGATTTCTCAAGTAATTTCAGTTCTGTTGATGTCCCATAGAGGAGTCATTATGCAATTAATTTGCATCACATTTCAAAGATCTTGAGATCAAGTACCAGCCAAAACACTGTTGCTCCCCAAGTGAGGAGAATGCCAGAGGACAGTAGGATTCAGACAAATAGGGATAAGACCTGTACATAAATTCTTGGTGAAACAAGGAGAGAATGAAGATAGAGTAGACATGCTTGAGGGGTGCTCCATCTTGGGGCATCAGTTGGGCCCCGCAAAGGGGCGTCTTCTGAGTGTGACATTCTCGGGTTGTCAGCCAAATACCTTTGACTCAGCTAAGTGCCTTCTTTCTGGATTCCATAGCGTTACTTTTTTTTTTTTTAATGATCAAAAACTGTTGTAAACCCTCAGAGCAGAGACTTCTGAAAAGAGCTGTGTTTCCTTAAACAGAGAAAACGAATTTCCAACTTCAGGGGCATTGGTGGGAAACAGCACCAATAATGGCTTGGTAGTGTGAAGAGGACAGGTGGCCAGTGGTCACCGATGCTAGCCGGTGGGCAAGAAGGACCTTGGTAATTGAGTTCTCTTAGGAGGAATCTAACAAAACTGGGCATTGGCTCAGAGCAAAGTGCCTTATTATCCTTACCCAAGGTTTTGATATTCCTTCTAGCTGGTTTGCTCTGTGTGCAGTAAAAGTCTATTTGTGCTTCTATTATTCCTCCTCTTTCTCCACACTTTCCCCCCTTCGTACCTCTCTTTCTTTCAAGTGGCTTATTTCTATTTCTGTTCTCTTTCCACATTTCCTTCCACTTGAATCTGATTTCTTAATGTCCTATTATTAGTTGAAAGTGATATATGTATATTGTTAAAGTAAAAAGGTTCACCAATAAAAACAAGTTCCTTGATAGTTTTAAAGGAGCGGTTCTCAACCTGTGGGTCGCAACCCCTTGGGGGGTCGAAAGACCCTTTCACAGGGGCCGCCTAAGACCATCGGAAAACACATATATAATTACATATTGTTTTTGTGATTAATCACTATGCTTTAATTATGTTCCATTTGTAACAATGAAAATACATCCTGCATATCAGATATTTACATTACGATTCATAACAGTAACAAAATTACAGTTATGAAGTAGCAACGAAAATAATTTTATGGTTGGGGTCACCACAACATGAGGAACTGTATTAAAGGGTCGCGGCATTAGGAAGGTTGAGAACCACTGTTTTAAAGGATACATTCATTAATGTTTTCTCATTTCCTTTTTCAACTTGATTTATTTAGGCTCTTGGGCTCATGCTAATTTTTATAGTAGCACCAGGGGGCACTGTTGAGTTATAAACATCCCAATAGTGTGGGCCTGGTTTCTATTACTGCTGAACTTGCAACTCCTTTCACTTAAGTCAGTATTTCACCTTCCGTGCTAACAGTAGGATATGAAAAATACTTGTGGATTTGCTTCCAGCGCAGAAAAAAATAATGTTACTTAAAACAGTGTCTGTTGAAAGTGGGGGTTGGGGGGTGGGGGGGAGATGCGTATTTGTAAAGGAGTACTGATTTTTTTCTTTGGGTTTTTTTGGGTTATAAATTCACATTAGTGATACAGCCAATATACAAACCACAGTTGTAGCAACCAGAGAAAGAAACAGGATATGGCCCCCTTGGTAAGATGCTCATAATATTCCCAAGGAGGCCAGAGAAAACTCCATTCATTTGCAGCTTATTCAGAATGTTCTTTTCTTTTGCTTGTCATTTTGGAATGGATTTAACTGTTGCTAAAAAGTTACAGGAACAACAGCCTCATAACTAGAAATCATCTGTTTCTTCACAAAACAAGTTTGCCCCAGGTCAGCCGTTGTGACCTGCCCAGAGCTCCGACCCGAGTCCTGCTGGAACAGGCTCTCTTTGGGGCCCCAGAAAGAATTCATGCGCTAAGTCCTTCCTTCTAGGCCTGCTGTAATGCCGAGTCCTTTTTCCTTTTAAACCAGATACTGAAAAGTAAACCTAAAAACCCAACTCCATGCAACAGAGAATGCAATGTGCAGATTTGGGATCAAATAAGCCACAAATATTTGACCAGTACCATGATATTCCATTACACAATTTAAAACATTTTCGTTCAGTTGATTTGGGTTTTCTCATTGGTAAAGTTAGGATAGCTGTGTGAGCATTTAAACCGTTTTCAATATTGTTCAAGCCGAACCTCAAAAGATTCTTTTAAAAATTTTTTATTTTAGTTTTTTCATCCCCATTTGTCTCTCTCTGCCCTCTTCCACTTTCACCCACCCCGTCCACCTGCAATCACCAACAAAAGAATCTTAAGTTGTTTGATTTTTTTGTGTTAATCGACTCAGATCTAAGTCTGTTTTTCGCCATCTATACTTAATACAGTTACAAGTCAGTTATACTTAACTACAGTTAAACTATCACTTTATAAATATTTTAGGGATGATATGCCATCATTAATCTCCATTAAAAGCATTTATTAAAACACACACACCTGTTTCTGTAGTGACTATGCACAACTTGTTATTTGTGGTTCTTGTTCACCGGATGCCCACCCTCCACGGAGGAACGGGATATACCTGGGTTTGCATCTCAGCTCAGCAGGCTGCTAGGCCTCAGGCCCTCTTGGGCAACTTATTTGATTCTCTGAGTCTCAGATTGATGAAGATAATAATACTTTCACCAGAATGACTTTGTAAGGATTAAGGGATACACTAATGTAAAGTTGTTAAGTGGGCAAACTATTCAGTAGAATCTAGTGTGCTTCCCTTGGTATCCACTTTGTCCAGAAATGATGTAATGGAAACGTCAAAAGTCCAAGCTGTGTGGCATTGTTGTGCGTTCCCACATCGCCCAGGAAAAGTCTCACCAAGACCAGGAAAATGCTGCAAAGGGGGATGCAGATTTCTTGCAGAATGTGTCAAAGGACAAGCATATCTACTGCCCAAAGCCTAGAGTAGATGTGTGATTTATGTTACCTGCTGCACTCCAGAGTATTTGATTCAGTCTTGAGAATGATTTTGCATCAATGAAATGAATCTAATAATCAACAGAAATCCAGTCTATTTCCTCAGTGTCTCATGTTCTTGTTTAGAATGTTTTAAAACATTATATTAAAAAAAGGATTAAAGTCCAATCAGTGCAAATGAATATAAATGGATAGAAATGAAATAGTCTCCCTTATGATCCACTATCCATTGCACTTCCTGAAGGCAGCCTCTACTGCATTTTTGAGTATCTTTTTATTGAGAGTTGATAGATAGATGGATGGATGGATATGTGTCTACTCTAGATACAGATGTAGATGTTTTTCACACATGTGGGATGTGTTTTTAGGATTACAAAAAAGATTGATGAATCAAATTCTTTACCCTTTTTATTCTGCCAAATTGCCCACCATAGTGTGTGTGTGTGTGTGTGTGTGTGTGTGTGTGTGTGTGTGTGTGTGTATACTAGAGGCCCAGTGCACGAAATTCATGCACTCGGGGTGGGGGGTCCCTCAGCCTGGCCTGCACCCTCTTGCAGTCACAGGAACCCTTGGGGGATATCTGACTGAC
>NW_006296226.1:3652672-3661041 GCF_000327345.1 Myotis davidii | reverse complement strand
TCATCACTTAATACGTAAAAATATTTCAGTGTAACTTCAATGAGTACTTTTATTCTGAGTGATATTAGTCACTTTTTTGGAACCATTTAATTTTTTTTCTGTGAAATATCTTTTCATATTTTTTACCCATTTTTAATTGGACTCAGTTTTTTTATTAAGATATTTAAACATTAGGAAAATAAGAACTTTGTAATCTGAGCTGTGAATTTTCTTCCGGTTTTCTATTTATCTTTTGGCTTTTCTTATGTGAGTTTTAATTTGTAGGCATTTTTCTTTTTTTGAACCAAATCACTCCAAGATTGTAAAAGCGTAGAATTTGCTATATATTGAATTTCTATGTACATTTGATGTGTTTAGTGTTTATACCATTACATTTCAAGTGAATTTTTCTTTTTCCTCTAAAGAAATATAATAGCCCTAACCGGTTTGGCTCAGTGGATAGAGCGTCGGCCTGTGGACTGAAAGGTCCCTGGTTCGATTCCGGTCAAGGGCATGTACCTTGGTTGAGGGCACATCCCTAGTAGGGGGTGTGCAGGAGGCAGCTGATCGATGTTTCTCTCTCATCGATGTTTCTAACTCTATCCCTCTCCTTTTCTCTCTGTAAAAAATCAATAAAATATATTAAAAAAAGAAATATAATAAAATATTTCTGAAAGAGTCGGAGGGGACCAACGTGGGCTATAGGAATGGATTGCATTGAAGACTACCCAGTATCTTAGACTAGAATAAGTCATCCTAACTCATTTGATACCCGCAGAGACCTTGCCTGGTGAACAGAGATGAATGATTTTAATTAACACATTAATTGAATGACTATAAATGGATGCTTCTGAATAGCCTGAAACTAGTCCCTTTCTTAATTGGTTCTTTTAAGATTTTATTTTTTAAAGGTTTTTTAAAATATATTTTTAATTGACTTTAGAGAGGAAGGGAGAGGGAGAGAGAGATAGAAACATCAATGATGAGAGAGAATCATTGATCGGCTGCCTCCTGCATGCCCACTACTGGGGATCAAGCCCACAACCCTGGGCATGTGCCCCGACAGAGAATTGAGCCATGACCTCCTGGCTCATAGGTCGACGCTCAATTGCTGAGCCACAGGGGCTGGGCTAAGACTACTTTAGTTTAGAGGGAACTTCTGTGAGGTACTCTGGCAACTGGCTTTCGGAATCTCCGTTTGCAAGGCCAATTACTTTTTCGCATTACTGGGCATGTCTGTCATATATGACAGGCCTATTTTGCCCTGTCCAATAGCACAAAATTACACTTTTAATATAAGGTTAGAGAAATGTTTATTAAATATTTTGTTTATATTATTGATATGTATGTGGGTGTGTATATGTGTTTTTCCCCCCTATAAAGGACAATGATGAACCTCAGCATAATATTTCTAAAATATTTCTCATAAACCAGTAGAGCCCAATATGGGCGAGGGCTTTATATTTCTTGCTGAACTTCAGACCAGTATGCAGTTGTAAATATTTAAATAATGTCAATGACAGAAATTTTTGTTTATAAAAAGTTATTGTAGAAAGGTGCTTGAAAACCATTTATAGAACTGTAAAAAAATGTCTCCATGATTGAAAATGGCTCAAGAAAGTCCCGGGGCTGCTTCTATTAAGTGGTTTCTTTTCAGCCCCTCTCAGGAGTCTCTGGCTGGTATTACTAATGGCTACCTATGGCTTTGTCCAACAGTTGTAACTTAAGACGGTCAGGGCTGGTTTCTTTGAGTGAAGGCTGCTGGATTGCTCTTTTCCCAACAAATATAGAATCTTTATTATTTTTTTTTATGTTGGGCAGACAAAGATTCCCTTTGAAACATGTTGTCTGAGGGCCAAACACTGGACCCGTTGTCTCTGAAACAATAAGCGCCACATTCAGGCTTTGGAAATGGTGAGTGATTTGCTTGTCTTCTAGAACCAAAGACATTTTGCACATCTAGAAGAGCGATGCACAGCTGAGTTGTGAATAATGCTAATAGTGTGTGTATGAGTGTGACTGACCCCTGTGACATGTACCGTGTCCTACCCTGGTGTGTGCCACGAAGGGATCAGCTCTGGATGGCTCATGGTGGATTATTTACTGTGGATGCCGTTAGAACCCAATCACTTTACGTGAATGTGGAGAGGATTCCTGTGCATGTTTTGTTTTGCACGTAGAGGAATAGACTCCTGTTTGTCACACACACATTCTGGACGTATTATGGAACCCAAAATTAGGCATTGCCTTGTGTTACGTTCTTCAGAAGCCAACCCTGAGTAAAGGGTTTATGTGCAAATAATTTATTAGGGAATTGCTCCAGGAGAAACAGGTGAGGGAGTAGGGGAAATAGATCCGTGAAATCCAAGCTAGAGTTTCTTCTGTTGCTTTTGTTTGTGAAAGAAAAGTTGACTAATTTTAGGATTTTGGTTTACTATTTCTGCCCCCTACCCCCCCACTCAAAATCTTACAGGCACACCTCCATTTTCTTCTGGAATTTATACATGTGGTGAAGATGGAGGTGAGCTTGAAGTTTTTCCTTTCTAGGTAAACTTTTCTCATTTTTTACATTTTGTAGTATTTTTAAAATTTTATATTTTATAGTATTTTTCGTTATCCACATAATTAACATGATTTCTCCCTTTGTGTTTAGGAATGGTTATTTCAGTAATTTTTCCTGGAACATGATGAACCCTGTTTTTTGTAGGCTAAGGACTCATTTTATTAATCCAGAAGAATTTCTTCCTCCCTTCCTTTTTGTTTATTTGTTTTTGGGTCCTAGAACTTCCGATTTCTTTCTTCAAAACATTAGAATTCTTAGGATGAATATCTATTTCCTGTTCTTAAAATGAATTATTTTTTTTAGCCTAGCTACTATATATATATATATATATAATTTAAAGAATTCAGATTCTTTTAGCACATGTGTTTTTGAAATGTCGTCTATAGATTCCTAGATTTTGAGGAAGGTCCTCTGGGCAGCCTCAGGGGTCAGCATTGAGCTTAAGCCCATCTATCGGGGTTCTCTCACCCATGCTCCATCTTTCCTGACTTATACACCAAGTGTCTGCATTGGATTTCATTTGAAGGAAGACCCTAGCTGTTTAAGACATTTCTGAAAATTACCTTTTTGATGTATGAGTAATCTCCTAGGTTAAGTTAGTCGCTTTAGGAAGCTTTACCATTTCAGGATATTAGGATACTCAAGAGTATGAAAGCTGAAGAAATTAGGTTCTAAGAGGAAAAAATGGATCGATAACTTCCTAAAAGGACTTGTGGGAAGGGCAAATGACCTAATAATAGGAAATGGATGTAAATTACTTTAACAAAAATTAGCCAGCTACCCTGAGAAATGCTTTACTAAAATGAAATATGGCTTGCAAATAAACTTTGAGATCATGAATGGGTCAGTTTAGGGGCTGATAAAATGTCAGTTCCTTTTTTTAAAAAATACATTTTTATTAATTTCAGAGAGGAAGGGAGAGGGAGAGAGAGACTGAAACATCAATGATGAGAGAGAATCATTGATTGGCTGCCTTCTGCATGCACCCTACTGGAGATCGAGCTCGAAACCTAGGCATGTACCCTTGACCAGAATTGAACCTGGGACCCTTCAGTCTGCAGGCCGAGTAATCCAGAAGAATTTCTTCCTCCCTTCCTTTTTGTTTATTTGTTTTTGGGTCCTAGAACTTCCGATTTCTTTCTTCAAAACATTAGAATTCTTAGGATGAATATCTATTTCCTGTTCTTAAAATGAATTATTTTTTTTAGCCTAGCTACCGTGGCTTAGTGGTTGAGCATCAACCTATGAACCAGGAGGTCACGGTTCGATTCCCAGTCAGGGCATATGCCTGGGTTGCTGGCTAGATCCCCATTGTAGGGCATGCAGGAGGCAGCCGATCAATGATTCTCTCTCATCATTGATGTTTCTACCTTTTTCTCCCTCTCCCTTCCTCTCTTATATCAATAATATCAATAATATCAATTTTATATTATATCAATAATATAAAATAGTTGGCTCCCTTCTTAATTGCAGTATTTTATTCATTCTATGCTGATTTATTTGTTAATTTAATTTTAATATATTGATCTTTCTAAGCATGGCATAGTCTATAGATCAGGAAAGAATATATATATATTTAAATTATATATATATATATAATTTAAAGAATTCAGCGTCGTTGTAACAGTTGCCACTCCCAGGAACCGTCAGTGCTGGCCATGATGCTGAAGAGACTGAAACATCAATGATGAGAGAGAATCATTGATTGGCTGCCTTCTGCATGCACCCTACTGGAGATCGAGCTCGAAACCTAGGCATGTACCCTTGACCAGAATTGAACCTGGGACCCTTCAGTCTGCAGGCCGAGGCTCTATCCACTGAACCAAACTGGATAGGGCATCATTTTCTTCTTCTTCTTCTTTTTTGGTGACAGTGTCTAAACTACAACTGCTTTGTACTAAATGCACAAGGATGCTGATAATTTATAAAGACAGGGCACTGATTGGCTGTGGGGAGTGCCAATGATTTGAGAATGTCCATGGTAGGGACATCAGCAGACATCACAGGGATTGATGTCTCAAGATGGAAGACTAAAAACTTAAGAAACATCTAGACACTAAGAAAGTAAGTTTTCATATCAGAGTACTTATTATGTAATGGCAATTGAGTAAAGTAAAAATACAAGATTCAAACTTGAGGAAGGGCCTGGAATGAACATTAGTATAAAGTTTGGAAACAAAGTTGAAGATGTAGACGGGAGTGTAGTTCTGGAAGCTTGATCATTTCCTGTTTGGCTTTTATAATTAGCTTCTGCTGGGATCAGTTTTATATGTGGGAGTAAAAAGTTCATATTGCTTCTCCTTCCCCTTCTGTTTTATTCTAACTTCCCATATTTTATCTTGTAGGAATAATCACATGCTTTTGTTTAAAAGCCTTCTCTTTCAATGCAAAGGACTGATTTTTTAAATAAAAGGAATGAATAATTTATCACAAGACTTATTTTTAAAAATTTATCTTTATTGTTGAAAGTACTACAGATGTCCCCTTTTCCCTCCCTCATTGGGCCCTCTGCTCTGCTCCTGTCCCCTCCGCAGGCCTTTCCCTCGCTATTGTCTGTCCATAACATAAGACTCCTTGACTATATACTATATACTAGAAGCCCAATGCACAAAAATTCGTGTAAAATCAGGCCTTCCTCCCCCCCAACCTGCTGGTGGCACCGGCTTCCCTCCAGCACCCAGGACCCGGGCTGGCTTCCCTCCGGCCTCAGCTTTCGTCAGGAAGGATGTTTGGAATGACGTCAGGAAGACGTCCAGTCTAATGAGCATATTACCCTTTTATTAATATAGATATATGTCAACATAAGATGCATCCAAACCTATAGACAATTTTTATGAATATATTTGAGCCAAACTGATGACAATTGCTGGGAAGCAAAATCTCAACAGATGAGAATATGCCCCAGAAGACGCAGCTTATTATATACATTACAATCAAAGGAGATGTAAAGGGGAGGGGTTACATGAAATTCATTGGTGGTAGATTAGTCCCATCTTCCCCATTTTAAAATGGGGCAAGTGATACTTTTACCTACTTCACAGGGCTTTATGAAGATCAAATTCAATGATGCATGTAGTGAAAGTACTTTAAGATTGGAAACCACGTTGATGCTGCTATGATTTCTAGAATGAGAACATGATAGTTGCAGAAGGTCTTAGAGTTATCTAGTCGAATCCTTCACTTTAACAATGAGAAATTAAACCCCAAAAATGTCACTCAAGGCCATAAAGACAGGTGGAAGCCCAATTGGGTTAGAGTAAGGGTTCCCAATAGTAGAGGCTAGAGTTAGAATGCGTTTTTCAGTGGTTCAGAAATGAGTCAACCACAGATTGATCCGTTGGCTGTCAGTGTTGGAAGCAATGCTAGCAGATCAAGGATGTAAGGGAGGGACAGAGTCAGAGGTGTTACTGATGGTGGACAACAGGGAAAACAGTGTCAAATAGGGTGTAGGACAGAGTGATGAGTTGTCACAAGAGGGTGGCTGTGGACTTGAAGGGAGTTAGTACCAGCTTTTATTTTACCTATCCTAAAATGCTCCAGTAAGATATGCAGGGTTATGTTTTAGTATCTATTTTTTTTAATGATTAATGATAAATTAATCACTCAAATGGAACGGCATAACTCCCAACCTTAATTATCGCCATACAGCTGTGGATATATGTCAGAAGTTCATTTACTGGAATGAGAAAATTTCCCTTACCCGTGAGAATGAGCGTCTTGAGAATTTTTTTGCCCTTGGGGTTTTATTTTGATGGATCCAGTGATTAAGCAATGGCTATTTGGCTCATGATGTCCAGATTCTCACACTCTGCCTCCATGTGTTGTTTCTCTTTTAGTCTTGGGTTCTCTGTCACTGGGAGGAATAAACCTCAGATGAGGCAGATGGTCAGATGTGCTTTCCGTGTAACGAGCAATGTCGTGAGAGGCCTGATGACCAGATAGTTGCTAGGTAAGGAGCTGGCCGTCTCTAGACAGAAGTGTTGGGAATAAAGTGAGCTGGTTTACTCCTCTGTCCTTTATTTGGTGTTTGTTTTTGTAATTTAAATGTCACATGGTGTGTATTCCAAAAGCTTATTCTATTATCGTGTCACCATTTTTCTTAAGCAGTTTCTTCAAGGGAAGTTTCATTACCTCTTTCTTTGGAACGATGCTGTCCACATGTTTTTGTTGGCAACACAAGGAACGGTTTCCAGTACCCAAGCAAAGCTGTGCAGGCTGACTTTCATTAATATGTCAGTAAACATTTCTAACTATTGTGTATTATTTACTTAGAGAATAAAAATTCAAGGTCCCTTGGTAGTCGCTTTCTGAACTTTCCAGAATTTACATGTGTTCTGAGGGCCCTGCTTAGAGATACTAGTGCTTTTTTTCCTGTTATGGAGAGAACAGTGTTCAATGTGAGAGACCAATCCTTGGTGAGCTCCGTGTTTAACAGGTGAGAGTAATAAGTTCATTCAGGTTCTTGCCTGAATGAATATAAGTAGATGACTATGGTTATTGGGTGTAACTTTATTGATTTTTTTTAAGAGAGAGGAATGGAGAGGGATAGAGAGATAGAAATATCGATGAGAGAGAAACATTGATCCATTGATTGGCTGCCTCCTGCACATCCCCCACTGGGGATTGAACCGAAAACCAGGCATGTGGCCTGATGGGGAAATCAAACCAGTGACCTCTTGGTTCCTGGGTTGATGCTCAACTGCTGAGCCACACCAGCCGGGCAAAGTGTGTAATTTTAATATACATTCATGGTTTAGACTCTCTTCTTGTACAAGTTTGAAATTCTCACGTTTCAAAGAATATTTTGTCTCATCACATCTCAAACTCTTGGCCCTATGCTCAGGATGGACTGAAGCACAGGATGAATTTATCTGCTCATTGCTGGATTCACAGCCCAGCACAATTTAATTAGAAACAAAACAGACTCTGAAAGGGACCTTGTAAATGATAACATGATTGGATTTTTCCTGGAAAATTGCCCCTCACGAATGAGTTCTGTAGAAAAAGGGACAGATTTTGGAATGATGTGTTCTGCTCTCAGGCAAGAGGGATTTGGGGAAGAAAGAAAGAGAGAGAGGGTTAGAGGTAGAGGTGGAGGAGTGAGAGCAGGGAGAGGGAGAAAGGGAGAGAGAATATAAATCTTAGACAGCAGGTGCTAAGATCAGAAATCTCCTTGGATTCATCATCCTGGTCCTGGCTGTGTCTCGGGGAAAGTGACTGCTTGTAGGTATGGATAAGGCCAGAGTAACTAAGAAGCAGAGTTGAATTTGGGCTATTGGTTGAAGCATGTGAGTCCAGGAGGCAGGGACCAAGATAGTATAGATGTGGCTGTTTCCCTTTTGATATTTTTGCCCCTGGAGTTTTATTTTAATGAAGCCAGTGATTGAGCAACTGGTGAGTGGTTCATGATGTCTAGATTCTCACAGTCTCCCTACATGTGTTGCTCATCTTTAAGTCTTAGATCCTCTACTAGTTGGTTGAGGATCCCCCACTAGTTGGGGGTGGGGGTGGTGCTGGTGTAGGAGGCAACCAATTGATGTTTCTCTCTCTGTGTCCCCCTTCCTTCTACTCTCTCTAAAAATCAATGGAAAATATCCTCAGGTGAGGATTAACAGCAACAACAAAAACAATTTGTCCTCTACTAGTTGGTTGAGGATCCCCCACTAGTTGGGGGTGGGGGTGGTGCTGGTGTAGGAGGCAACCAATTGATGTTTCTCTCTCTGTGTCCCCCTTCCTTCTACTCTCTCTAAAAATCAATGGAAAATATCCTCAGGTGAGGATTAACAGCAACAACAAAAACAATTTGTTTTTTAAAAAATATATTTTT
>NW_006296226.1:3639505-3649702 GCF_000327345.1 Myotis davidii | reverse complement strand
CACTCAGCCAGCCTTCCTGTAGTTCTGGATGATGTCCGTTTTGTGTTTTTGATGTATTTTTCAATTGTTGTGGGAGGCAGCAATTTCCTGGTGTTTATCTATGCCGCCATCTTAGTTTCTCCCCAACAATTTGTTTTTCAGTGTGACTTTTAGCCTCAATTTCCTTATTTCTGAAATCTACTTTGTTATAAGGATAGGCCTCTTAAATAAAATTCCTGGTACCTAGTACTTGCTCATTTAATGATAACTATTATTAATATGTATATTTTTTGTTCATAAATTGTACTATTATGTGTGTACTTTCAGGTTCATAATTAAAAAAAGATTCTTACATATTTTGCCATCTTTTCCAGATATAGTATGCATCATATTAAAAGCATTGGCAATTGGTTATATCAGTAACAAAAACCTTTCTGTCCACTTAAAGAGTATAAGGTTATAAAAACTATAACTTGTGCATTGTTTATATAGGTATCATTTTACATTCACTTACAACCTGCATATGATTTCTAGTTAGGTACAGGGTCTAAATATTAAAATCAGAGTTATCTAAAACCTATGAAAAATTATCAGACTTTTAATTGGCAAAGGAAATGAAAAATAATTTAGAAAGATAATGAAGTTAAATAAATGTGGAAAAAATCTCCACTGGAAATGAAAGAAAAGGAAATAAGATACCAATTCCTATTTAATGAAATAGCAAAGGAAAGAAGGAAAATAGTCAACAAGAATTTAAAAGTTTTTAAGCGACAGAGTGAGTAATGAGAATTTTTTTTGTTTTTGGTGAGAGTAGATTTTTCAGGAAAAAAGTCAAATTGAACAGCTAATTTAATTATATATAAATCTATTAAAAATCAAAATTGTTTTTTCACTTTGACCCCATATGCAACTCCTGAGAATTAGAATTCTTTGAGTCAGGAAAAGGCTATTGGCTAAATATGTCCCATACAATATTAGAGACAGCTTAAATGTTTAAATCTTAGGGACAGTTCATTAAATTTTGTGTTCAACAAATATTCTGAAGCCAGTTAAAAAATCATGAAGACTATGACGCATATGAAAAACTGCTAATGATAAACTTCTTTTTTAATCCTCACCCAACGGCATGTTGAGAGAGGAACATCAATGTGAGAGAGAGATACCATTGATCCGTTGCCTTCTGTATGTGCCCCAACTAAGGATGAAACCCACAACCCAGATAGGTGTTGCCACGTGACAAAGGGATGGGCTTTTAAATGAAAATCTTTTTTGTTGTTGTTTCTTGAGACCCTAACTGACACAGAACAGGAAGAGAGAGCCCGAGTCAACACTCTGGACAGCAGGAGGGAGGAGGGAATGTTGGCAACGCAAGGCCCTGTACAGTTTGGCCTGATGCCGCCAACTTTCACATTTAAATTACTTTTATTCAACGTTCTTAGCTCTTTTTCCAACCACCAGGTTGGGAGGGTCTTACATTTACAGGGTTCCATAATTCCTATTTAATCAAGAGCAGCTCCCTTTTGTATGAAAACATTTTTTTTAAGTGTAACTGTCATTTACATTGAGTTATTTTAGAGAAAGAATTCTAGCCTTCATGTGTTTCTGCAGTTAGGGAGGGGACAGTTTCCACCACTACACTGTGAGTCTTTAGATCCGTATCGAATTTATTCATCTTTGTACCTTACATCTGTCATGTGGTAGGTTCTGTATAAATGTATCTCGAAATGAATAAAACCAGCACTTTCACCTGGTCGGACTGGCAACTCTCCTGTCTTATCTTTTTCCTCTTTCCACCCCAGTTGCTGTCACATGTCCGTTTGTGCGGCACAAGGCAAAATGGAGATATTTAAAAGACCGAGAGAGAGCAGAAAGCTGCTTAAGAATTGCTTTGAGTCCGCAGGAGGGAAGCATAACAGGAGGTGAGATAATGGATTTTAAACACTGCATAGTAAGTGTAATAAACTCCAAGCTGGGAGGACAGCAAGGGTGCTCCATGTGGGTTAATTGGTGCCCTGCCTACACTTGAGAGGAAAATAAAATCTCAACCACATCAAAGTCTCCTCCAGAAGGAAAAATGCTCATTAAAAATGCCATTTCCAGGAACCCTGGCAGCCAGACAATAAGAAGGCTGAAAAATCACCTCTGTTTGGCCTGCTGTTCCCTCAAACTTTAAACTGTTTGCTTTGAGAAGAACAAAGAAAGTATGTAGGTAATATATTTAAATTCAACTTCTTAGAAGGTGGAGTGATTAAGCTAGAGTCGGCTTCTATCAATTCAAGGTCTCCCAAAGAGTCAAAATTTATTACCAGGAATGTGTAAAAATTCCCTCTTGGATATGCCTCCCTTCCACGCTCATAAAATGCTTACAGCATGGTGCATGGATGCATCCAAATCATACTACCTGGGATGGGGAAAATGCTGAGAAAAGCAGATTGGTTTCTCTACTGAATCTTTTTTTTTTCTTTTCTTTTCTGCAAAAAGCTTTATTGTGTCATTTGGTGCCATGCATGGGAGAGGGCTTCATGGGGGTTAAAGAATGGCTAGCAGTTTGGGGAGAGGCTCAGGTCACAGCCAGACACCAGGGGGTGCAGAGGGGCCCCTCGAAGGCCTTGGGTTCCAGAGGCTCCTCATCATGTTGGAGGGTGAGCCTTGGAAGAGACACTCGCCCAGCCCAGCCTGGGGGCCGGGGGAGCGCCCCAGCCCCAAGACCACATCCTCACAGAGGAGATAGCAGCCCCGAGAGAGGTAGGTGTGCGAGGCCCGCAGAGGCGGCTGGCCAGGCGGTTGACCGCAGCCTCCACCTCGGGGGAATAATTCTGACGAATTTGGGAGCTCGTGGCTGTCCGGCAATAAGGAGTGAAGGTAGAAAAACCCGGTGTGTTGGTTGGTCCCGGAGGTGGTTCTGAAGGTGGTGACTGGATGAGACGCAGGAGAGAGGCCGGAGGCTGGAAGAAGGGGCGTCCCTGGGTCTGTTCCGTCCAAACACTGATGAAGCAGGAGACAGATCTGGGATTGCCGAGGGCACGCTCTCTTTTGAATCTTGATGGGAGATTCTGTGGTTCATAGATTTTTCTATAATATACCTCCTTCATCCTAGGACTGTGGATCATTTTAAGAATGCTGAGGGCAGGGAACATTATATTATTCCTTTTTAAAAGGTTTTTATTTTGGAATAGTTTTAGATTTATAGAAAAGTTGCAAAATATTACAGAAAATTCCCATAAATCCTTTACTTGGCTTTCACTAACATTCTAATTTTACGTAACTGTGGTTCTTTTTTTTTTTTTTTAAATCTAGAAAATAACATTATTCAATTCTATGAACCAAACTACAGACTTTATTCAGATTTTATCAGGTTTTCCACTAACGTCCTTTCACTATTCCCTAATTTCCTAGTAGTCCAGGATGCCACACTGCACTTAGATCGTATTCACATGTATTTGCTGGGACCCAGGATTGTGCTCAATATCTGTTTGCTGCGAGAACACACCGGAGAAAACGAGAATTGAGCAGGCAGATACTTAGGAGGAATCGAGAGTGGGCACCAGGGAGGTGGCTGCTGCACAAAATTCAAGTTGGAAAATGATTGAGCTGGAAGCCCTGGGCCCCGGCAGCTGGCCAGTCATCGCAGACTTCTGTCTCCGTAGCTGCAATAGAGCGGTGGGGGCTGAAGAGCAAGTGGGAAGGGGAGAGGGTGAGTGCAGAGGACTGCTTAAGCCGTTTGTCAGTGAAAGGAAAGGCAGACAAAGTCCAGTGATTGAAGGAGCCAAGGGTCATGAGAACAGCTTTAAGAAGAGGAATAGGGAGCTGGTTTGTAGTCAGAGAAAAGGGAAACTTAAAAAGGTGAGGAGGAATTAAGACCCAAGAAAGAAAGGATGATTACTGAAGGAATACCCAGGCCAAAGCAGGGGGAATAGGATTTGGCATCTAGGTGGAAAAGCTAGCCTTTGGAAAGAAAGAGAAAAACTTCTTTTTGCTGAAACAGGAAGAAAGGGGGAAATGGAAGCAGAAATGGATGGTGTCAGAGGTGCTCAGAGACTGATAAACACGGCCAGAGTATCTGCCCTGGGGTCCGGAGAATGAAATCAGCTGAGAATGTGAGGAGAGAATGAGAGAGATCATCAGGCTGTTTTCCATTTGGGTCTGGAACTAATGACACATTGGTGCCACTCATAGGCTGCCAGCTCCCCTGAGGACATGCTAAGTTTTTAAAATTCACTTTTCCCTTTCCTTTCATAATATTATTACATCATTGGTCAAATTATTCACTTTGTTCTGGAATTCAGTAACAGACTTTGTTGAATGAATAATGAATAAGTATTGTGATGTTTGTTTTTTTAATCCTCACTGGAGGATATATTTTTTTAATGAGAGAGAGAGAGAGAGAAAGAGAGAGAGAAACATAAACATATATGTGAGAAACATCGACTAGTTGCCACCCATACATACCCCATCTGGGGATCAAATTTACAATTTGGGCATGAGCCCGGACTGGGAATCGAACCCAAAACCTTTCAGTGTATGGGAAAATGCACCAACAAACCGAGCCACCTGGTCAGGGCAGAAATAACCATTATTTTGTGTAGTCGTTTTACAGCGTAACCTGCCATTTCTACTTTGTTTATAGCAAATAACTGTAGCAATATTTACCCTAATAAAAACAATACTATAATCAGAATTTACTATAGCATCATAGCAGACATTTCACATACATCTATAAGACATCTCAGTTTCAAATTTGGGAACTGAATCTTGAGGTTTATTCTTTCAACAAATATTTATTAAGCATCTTTCATCTGTCAGGTTTCATTTGAGGCAGTTGAGATATATCAGTGAGTACACTAAAGATCCCTGACCTGTGAAGTCACATTTTAGCAGAAACTCCAATGGGTAAGTGTCTTAGACAGTTCAGGCTGCTGTTAACAGAATACCAGAGCCCGGGTGGCTTATATACAACAGAAATTTATATCTCACAGTTCATGATGAAGGCACTGGCAGATTTGACATCTGGTGCAGGGCTGCTTCCTGGTTTATAGACAGCTGTCCTCACATGGCTGAAAGGGAGAGGGGCTTCTTTGAGTAAGCTTTCTGGGGCCTCTTTTAAAAAGTCACGAATTCCATTCATGAAGGCTTTACCCTTATAACCTAATCACTTCCCCAAAGCCCCACCTCCAAATACCACCATATTGGGCATTAGGTTAGAACATATAAATTTTGGAGACACAAATATTCAGTGTACAGCAGTAAGTGATTTACTTAAATTCACACAGATAGTAAGTAGTTGCAGTAACCTTGGCTTATTTTGGGCTGCCTTGTGTCCATTGCATCTTCCTTTGGTCATCTTTTGGGGAGATTTTTTTTCTATCTGACAGAGTTTTTTAGGACTGTTTTACAAAGAGCTAAAGACTCTTCACTGCTCTTTACCCTTGCCTCCCTGCCTCCTGGGCCTGCCTCTCCTAGCTTGCGCTGTCGAGTGCCACTAAAGACCTGGCTCCTTAACAGCTCTCTGTAGTGTGAGGGCAAGCCCAGTGCTCAAACTGACTGAGCTCAGTGCAAAGATACAAATGAGTGCCCACATATTATCTAGTTTAAATATTTACAATTTACACTTTAAGGCAACGCACTGTTACAGATCTTCTGTCCACCTACCTTGACTAATATGCCATCAGAATGACTTACAAGGTCAACTTTCACTCCTGAACATGGCAACATGGGGGAACCTGCACCCCGGTTCCTACGTTGGCTCCTTCTTCTCACTCTTGCTCTGTCCAGGACAGCATGGGACTGATGTGCATGTGCCTGGATACCCCAGCCTGTGTGTATAAGCACCACCTTTATCCCCACAAACAGGCCTCCCTTGGCCACTACTTGGACCTAGGGATGCTCTCTTCATTGGTGTGGTCTGCTCATGGGAGGGAGGGCCAGGAAAGAGGTCTGCTCTGGGAGAGGAAGTGACTCAGGGTCATTTTGGCAGAGAATTCTAGGGTTCAGGTACAAGATACGTGGTCTTGTAGGAGAAACTCTGGCTGTGGGTGAGCATGTACCCTTGACTCCAGGAAAGCCTTGCTCCAGGAGAAGGGACATGGTCAGAGAAGGCCAGGATCCACCCCCTGAGTTTTAGGATGTGATGGTAAATGGTTGAGACAGTCTCATTCTCCTGTAATGCTGGTGATGTATTTCAGTGTAGCCATAGTTTTCATCTTTATAGGAAATATTTAGAGCAACATGGTGGTAATGGTCATCTATGTATTCAAGATGGGGAAAGAATATGAAATATGATGTTTCTAATCTATTTCTCGGGAGATGATGAACATGAAGGGAATCCCATTGTCTCTGCCTCTTGAGATACTTCTAAAAGTGATTTGACAAACTGATTACAAATAGCAGTATGGACTAAAGTGGCAAGCACAAATGGAAAACCATTCAACCAGAAAATACATGGGAGAAAGCTCCACGCAGCCCAAAACATCTGGATTTTTCATGCTTAATTCCGTGCAAGAATTAATGACAAGTTGTCTTCTAGCTACTCCATCTTTATTTCATTCAGCAAACATTTGTCATATATCCATTATATTTTGAATTCTGAGTGGAAGTCCAGAGGTAAAATGTGAGCTGCACCTTGACGAGGGATAAGTAAGTTATTACTGTATGAGCGCATTGGAGTGCTGTTCTAAAAAAGGCAAGTTTTCTTGACTGTAACATGGGGATAATGGTAGTGTTTACCTCACGGGGATTGTCTGAAGAGTAACAAAGGCCAGGCACATAGATCATAGCTCAATAAATGTTAGCTATTCCTATTATTATTTTCCGGGTAGAACAACAAGACAAAGATGAACATGATAACTTTGAAGAACTGGGAACAGGTTTTTACACAAGAACAGTGTGCACAAGAGGAGTGACTGGAGATTAGTTTAAAGAGCTAATTGAGACCATGTTGTGTTTTATGAAGGGGTTTACATATTGTGCCATAGGCAAGGGTGCTCACTGAGTGTCTTGATGAGAGGATCAACTATTGAAGAAAGTTTACTCTTAGGGTGTCATAGAGCAGCGGTTCTCAACCTGTGGGTCACGACCCTTTGGGGGTCAAACGACCCTTTCAAAGGGGCCACCTAAGACCATCAGAACACACATATACAATTACATATTGTTTTTGTGATTAATCATTATGCTTTAATTATGTTCAATTTGTAACAATGAAATTGGGGGTCACCACAACATGAAGAACTGTATTAAAGGGTCGTGGCATTAGGAAGGTTGAGAACCACTGTATAGAGGATTATTTGGAGATGCAAGAGACGAAGCAGGATGATCTGCAGTAATTCAGATAATGCATGAAAAGGACTCGAAGGAGGTTTTGGGTCGTGGAATGCATGAGAGGACAAAGGTTAAAGTCAGTGGTAGTTGATATGAAGTGTTAGGAAAATTAAGTGACAAAGATACTTGAAGGTATCCAGCTGGCGTGGCTCAGTGGTTGAGGGTTGACCTATGAACTAGGAGATCACGGTTTGATTTCCCAGTAAAGGCACATGCCCGGGCTGTGGGCTCAACCCCAAGTGTTTGAGGCAGTTGATCAATGATTCTGTGTCATCTTAGATATTTCTATCTCTCTTCCTCTCCCTTCCTCTCTGAAATCAATAAAGATATGTTTAAAAAAATACTTGCAGGTTTCTGGTTATTGCACTAGCATGCTTGGAGAGACTGTCAGTTGAGATAGGGGATGACAGACTAGAGAAATATTTGTGGGAAAAACCTAGAGTTTGAGACTCTGAGCCATCCAGCAGAGATACCCCATTGGCTGCTGATAACAGAGGGTTCAAGGTGGAAATACTAATTTGGTGTTGGATGTGTCCGTGAGATTATAGAGTGAGGGAGAAGAGACCTTAAACATGCAATAGAAAGGAAGAAGGAGAAACGAAGGAAAAAGTGAAGGAATCATGAGAATAGAAGAGTTGATGCAGAAAGAGTTATAAGAGTTACAAGAAGGAGGGGTTAAGGTCAGAAAGTGCCAAAGATGAGATGCTAAAAGGAGATAAATATTGAATAATGGCTAGTGGGCTTGCCAAGTTGGGAGGTCACTGGTGATCTTAGTGAGGTTGAGAATTGAATAAGTAGCAACAAGAGGAAACAGCTCATTAGATCTTTTTAATTGTGATTTTTTTGGCATCTATTTTTTAAGATATACTTTTATTGTTTTCAGAGAAGAAGGGAGAGGAGAGAGAGATAGAAATATCAGTGATGAGAGGATCATTGATCGGCTGCCTCCTGCACGCCCCCTACTGGGGATCAAACCTGCAACCCGGGCATGTGCCCTTGACCAGAATCAAACCCGGGACCTTTCAATCTACAGACCAATGCTCCATCCTCTGAGCCAAACCAGCTAGGGCTGGCTTTTTTTTTTTTTTTTACCAGATTTGGGTATATATGATACTGGTTTTACAAAAACAAAATAAAAATCACATGCGTGAATATATTTGTATGTCTATTTCTCATGGAGATATATAAAGTAGTACTTTGTGGTTAATAGTGTTCACCCCAAGATAATGAGAATGAAAGCGTGGAGGAGAGATATTAGTAATATTTTCTTCAGAAACTTTGTATGGTTTCTTATGAGTATTTCTTTTGTAACAAAAATTTTTAAAATGTGAACTTACTAATAGTTGGTAACTTGAAAAATTAGGCTTGTGCCTCCCCAAAATAAGATGAATATTAATAGTAGTAATAATAACTGAAACCACTGAGCATAAATAAACCACACAAGAAAATGGAGCGACTGTGTATCAAAACTCTGAAGTGAAGATGACTTTCAAAGCCCAGAAAAAGGTAAACAGATCTCAAAGGAACATATTTTTTTTTTAACTCGGTAAATATTACAAAACTTTAGGAATTGATTATAAAAACCTCATAACTAAACCCAGACGAGGCAGACTGCAGCAAATACGGCAGAAAGTCTAGTATTTTTCTTACACAGAGTCAGGAACACGCACGCTGTTATCAGATGGGTACGGGCTTCCAGCAAGTTCTGGTCCGATTTTCTGCAGCCTCGCCGTTTTCTCTCCCCTTTGAAAGCTGCTCAGGCAGGCGAGTGTGAGAAGTGACCCCTGAGTAAGCTTCCTGTGCGGCAGCTTTTAGCACAAGAGAGCGATTGTCTTTTCTTACTGGACTCACCCTCCTTCAGAACCAAGAGGGTTTTTTTTTTTTTTTTTTTGCCTCACAGAGTGCCAGGTTGGTCTCGCTTCCTCTCTGGACCTCGCAGCATTTCAAAATAAAATACTGTGCTCAGAATCATCTCGACTCCCCCAACTCTCTTGACTGCAAAATATTGAAACAAAAGCCTCGTTTCACCGAACCACCTCAGGTCACCTTGGAGGAGATCTTGACAGAGAGGGTCCGCTGTCCTCTGGCTTAGGATGCACCGTTTTAGCTAACTACTAGATAAAAGTAGTATTTTATCCTGGTCTCCGAAATCATGCTCAAGAAGTTCTGAAACATTTTAAAAAGCAGAAAAACCACAATGGTTTCAAGGCGCAATGTCTAAAGCATTCCTGGGCGGAGCAAGATCCACTCACTTAAAGTGTCTAATAGAGCTGATTTGCCTATTTTGGAAATTTGCCTTTTCTGGACATTTCCTAGAAATGGAATCACACAATGAGTGGCCTTTTGCGGCTGCTTTCTTTCCCCAGCATCGTGTTCCCAAGGTAGCATGTGTCACCGCTTCATTTCCTTTTTGTGCCAAATGCTCTTCGGTTTTCTGGATGTGTCCCATGTTACCTATCTGTTCATTAGTTGGTGGGCATTTGGATGGTTTCCACTTGTTGGCTGTTATGAATAATGCTGCTATGAGCATTCCCATGCAAGTTTCTCTTGGGTACATGGATACCTAGGGGTGGCTGGCTCATATGGTAACGCTATGTTTAACTTGATGTTGAGAAACTACCAAACTTTATCCAAAGTGGCTGCGTCACCTGACTTTCCCACCGGCGATGGATGAAGTTTCTAATTTCTCTGTCTCCTTGCCAGAATGTGTTATTATCTGTCTTTTTGATTCTAGACACCCTAGCTCAGGGGTGGGCAACCTTTTTGTGAGTGCCTGCCCAAACCAGCAAAATCTCTGACTCACAATTCTTCTGCATGCCAACCCTAATTTTTTGAGAACATGCTACACCTACTTGATACCTCTTAAGGTGTGCGTATGTGAAGAACCTTGAAGAAATAATAAAA